>NC_136976.1:66111358-66128514 GCF_032717465.1 Coenobita brevimanus | reverse complement strand
CTAGGAAGCCTTCTGAGAACCTCAAGAAGAGGCGGCACCTCCCTCAGGCCACCAGGCTAGAAATAATCGGGAGGAAGAAGAAAAGGGAGAGGAAAGTGGACCTTGCCAAGGCCTACGACATGAATGAAGCCAGCGTGAGGACCATAATAAAAAACCAAGACAAGATCCTGGCAGCAGTGAAGGCTTACGGAGTGCTAGGACAGGCAGAAGCAGGACTTTCCATGGATGTGGATGAGGATAGTGATTCTGAGTGTGATTTTGCAGGATTTATGAGGGAGGTTGAGGAGGAGCAGCAGCCATTACCCGCTAGTGACGCCAGCAGCCATCCTCCAGGGACTCAGTAGGACTACCTACAGCCTCAGATACCACCTTCCATTCCCAGCAAGCCCACCAACACTATCCTAAAAGGTTAGTTATCATTCATAGTATGGCACCATTTATTATAATTACAATGGTACCAGTATATGTAAAGGTATATGGTAGGTATTTAGGGTGACTTTTCCTAGGGTTGCTGACATAATTCATTTTTCCCCGTAAGCTCTGTTGTTTGTCCAACACGTTTTTGGTCCAACACGGGACCTGTGCATGACAATATTATCGTGTTGGACGCGAGGGTACTGTATATGTATATATATATATATATATATATATATATATATATATATATGCAGTAATCCCTCTAATATCCGAATGCCCAATATCCGAACTTCCCCACTAACCCGACATAATCGTCCCGGGATCCAATATTCCCAAAATGGGCCAAAAACCGCAAAAATTTCGAAAAAAATCTGACTTTTTTCCCTCCCATAATTTGAAATTGCCATGTGGCGCTGAACAGCTGTTACACCATGATCCCTTCACCCCTTCCTTACTCCCCGTCCCCCCTCCCCTGTCAGGGTTGCCATTTGGTATTTTTCATTACCAAGTGTGGGCCAATTTGGTAATGAAAAATTCGTTTGGTAATTAATCAGAATAATGCATTACCAAATGGATTTTTCACACATGTATAAGGATACACAGGATGGAGATGGTGGATTGTTTGCTCTCTGTGATTAATCTGCTATCCTACATAGTGTGAAAATAATCATCTATCTATCTGTCTATTGCCAGACGCCATAATCCCGTAAAGGGTGGCCATTTGACACTGAGTTATTTGTTTTACGGGGAGGGGCACTAACCCTCCACCAACCCACTTGTTGACACGTAGGGAGCACGTATGGTTTGGTTATATGGTTACCACCCAGCGTTGTAAATGGTTTCTTGGCTTACAGGAAACCATTTGGCTTGTCACTCAATGTAAAGCCACCTGTAAAGGAAAGAAAAGCAATAAGAAGTGACAGGAAAGATGGGAGAAATAGGAAGAGAGGAGGGCAGGCACAGAAAAAGAATGATAACAGCTAAGGAAGTAGGCAGCACTATATCAAGTGAGTGGATGATGGTCACCACCACCTACCACAAGAAAATAAGCAACATGGTGTTAATTATAAGGAGAATGATTACATGTATTTCCACCTGTATATATAATTAGTGAAGAATAAATGCTAGCTTTACGAATTTGGTAATGAAAAGTTAAATTTGGTAATGAAAGTTGAAGAGATTGGTAATGTGGCCGTTGCGGTCTGGCAACTCTATTACCCCGCCATCATCAACAGTCAAAGCCAAACTCCGATCGAGAGCAGATGGTCATAGCAGTGCAGCCAGAGGTGCTTGTTTTTTGTGAATAAACTGCAATACCTCACCACTAGAACACACGGGAATTTACAGTGTTGTGCAGTGTTAAGAAATTAGAATTTATAACTGTGGACTGCAAACTGGCAGTTCAAACCAGTCCTGGAACCAGGGACTTGTAAGTACCCAGAATGTTTAATATTGTATAAACTCACCTCTAAAACCTCATTTTATGGTTCTTTTGCATTTATTTCAGTCTTTTATGTCCCTTATTGGTGTGATTTGGGTCTTAAATGTCCAGAGGGAGTTGTATAGGTGTTTTTCTGAGTTAAGGTCCCTAAGTACAAGTCCAGGAGGCTGGGGCCCAATATCCGGACAGGATCACTATCCGGACATGCCTTTGGCTCTGTTACGTTGGATATTGGAGGGATTACTGTGTATGTATATATATATATATACAGTAATCCCGCATTATACTATATTTCGCTTATCTATCTATCTTTCTATTGCCAGACACCACAATCCCACAAGGGGTGGCCATTAGACTTTTGAGTTGTTTGTATTATGGGGAGGGGCACCAACCCTCCACTAACCCACTTGTTGACACGTAGGGAGCACGCATGGGTTGGTTATATGGTTACCACCCAGCGTTGTAAATGGTTTCTTGGCTTACAGGAAACCATTAGGCTTGTCACTCAATGTAAAGCCACCTGTAAAGGAAAGAAAAGCAATAAGAAGTGACAGGAAAGATGGGAGAAACAGGAAGAGAGGAGGGCAGGCACAGAAAAAGAATGATAAAGGCTAAGGAAGAAGTAGGCAGCACTACATCAGGTGAGTGGATGATGGTTATACAATGTCAAAATTTTAGTACCCTATGCCCACTATACAATGGGAACGATTTGCTACAACGATGGATCATCCGCGGCTCAGTGAACAGCAAATGTGCAAACGCAACAAAAACATCCTCACACTGTCGGCATTGGACCACACACACTTGTCCACCAGTCCAGCCTCATTAGCTAGCTCTGCCCAGCCAGCCAGCCCTGCCCAGCCAGCCAGCCCTGCCCAGCCAGCCAGTTCTGACATTGATGAATGAGGGCTGTGACTGTGAGGCCGAGTCAGGACAATTCGCCGTCAGGACGATTCCCCGTCATTTATTTACGTATCAGTTTATTTAGCAAGTACACTAGTTTTTGAATTATGTAAGTTATAAAAGTGATGGTGGTTTATTGTGTATATAGCAAATGTAAAATATGGCATGAAATCATGGGCATTAAATGAAAAAATGATAATATATTGAAACGTGAATCAGCTGATTTATGATCGTTCCTTCATCGTAGCATAAGGCTACATACGAGACATTGGCGTTTATATAAATGCCTAATTATCTTAAGTGAACGATCGACATACTTTGGAATTATACGAATAATCATCATATTACGTCTATATAAATGTTTCGGGACAATTCGCCATCAAGTCAATTCGCCATCACAACAATAACAAGACAATCTGCCATCGGGACTTTTCGTCGTCAGGATGATTCTCCGTCGTTTATTTTCATATCAGTTTATTTAGGAAGTACACTAGTTTTTTATTACTGTACTTGTACCTCTTCAAAGTCATTTTAAAATATACCCAGGATGTTGTAGTACCAATGGAAATTAATGAAAACAGCTATGGGTGGTGCTAGAACATAATTCAAAGTCAACTACAGCAAGGTAGAAACAAGTTAAATATTGTCTAAAAGTGCAACTTACAAATGAAATCCAAAGCCAACGCTATTGAATGAAAATAGACTTTGATAGATCCCCCTGAAAATTAGTTATTAAAGTATCAGTTAATCAGTAATAAGTATATTTATAGAATGACGGGGAATTGTCCTGACAGGGAACGTCCATATTATGACGGTGAATTGTCGACTTCGTGGCAAATTGTCTAGGAACCACATAAACAACCCTTGCTTGCTTCAGTAAAGGTAAGAACTACTGTATACTGTAGTTTTCATGTCTTTTTTCTCTTTATTCACTATTAAAGTGTTACTTTAAATGTTTAAACATAAGGATATTTCATGTATGTGAGTGCTAAGGTGTGTGTATGTGAGAGTTTAGGCACGTCTGGGAACGTATCCCCATTGACTCCGTGTTTTAATGGGATTGCTATATGATGGATTGCTTTACTATGGGGTTTTCAGGAACGGAACCCCATCGTATAATGAGGGATTATTGTGTATATATATATATGTATACATACACACAAGTGTTCTATTTGTATTAATTACAGTATATGACATTATTATGATTCACAGCTTCTCACAAGTGTAGATATTTAACAAAGAAAAATATACTTTTTAAACAGCGCAGGGAATGTGTTTGTCCAAATGGTGGTGCCATTTGCTGGAATACTAGGCTTTTCAGGAGCACCCCATTCAATAGCATTTGATAATATAATCAAGTCTCCTCTAATTGGCTGAAATAAAAAAATAAAAAGGGGGGGGGGAAGGAGCGCATGCCCAGAAAGTCGGGTGTAAATGGATATATGAACACACACATATAGAATAGAGATAGGTTTTTAGGTATTAACCCTTTCACTTTGGGTGTTTTTTATTGGCTGGATGTCCCACATATGGGGGTTTTGAGATATGTAAAGATATATGTTTTGATAAAATATTCCACACCAGAAAATAGACCATAGTTTCCTTAGTAAAATGTCTAACACAATGTAAAAAAAAATAATTACCTGTGTGGTGAGCTATCAAAACCTGTGGTAGATATTAGAGCTCCTCCACTGCCAGATGTATGCCAGTTGGTGTAATAATTTTTTTTTTTTTTTTTTTACGTAATCTGAGCGATCAGACATCGCCTCCATCAGATCAAAGGAATCTGCCATGGCAGTGAAACATCTCATACCTCACACCTCGACAAACTTTTTGTATGTAACGAAAATAATAGACAATAAAATAGTCCTTCCATGATGGCAATTCCTCAGGCTTGCCACCACCTGATACTGAACCACTTTTGGGTCCCCAGTACTGGCGCACAAATATAAAAAGTTTAGACTGTGTACACGTGCCACCTGATGGCTATAGACATTTCCTTAGTGGAACGTCGACATGCCACCTGATGTAAAAGGGTTAATATCTTGGTAGTTATGCATTTGCAAGTGGTATCGTATTTAAAGAAAAGTTATGTTTTTTGATGGCGTACCTGTCTATGACCCTTATTTTACTGGGTTCTGTATTGTGCAGTTGTAAAATAAAGCCCTGTCAACAACTTTCACCAGTTCCCATGCCCACAGTGAACATTTGCGTCTGTTTATAACAACAAAGGCACTTGTTTGAAAGGGGTTTGTACTCTGTCAGACATTCCTTTTCTGTCTGTCTATCTATTGCCAGATGCCTTAATCCTGTACGGGGTGGCCACAAACAAATCGCCTCCACGTCGCCCTGTCCCCCGCCATTTCACTGCCCTGCTCCCAACTCACACCCCCCTCTCATATACCTTTCCACTCCATCCCTCCATCTCATCCTCGGTCTCCCCCTCCACCTCACTCACATACACTCTCCTTGTCAGTTTCTCACCCTCCATCCGCTCCACATGGCCAAATCACCTCAGTGTGTTCCTCCTAACACTTCCTATCACATCCACACCATAACGCTCCTTTATATCCTCATTTGTCAACCTGGCTCTCCATGTGACTCCACAGGCTTCTCTTAAATAACTCATTTCCACTGCTCACACTCTTGACTTGTGTCCTTCCAACAATGCCCAAGCTTCACTTCCATACGTCAGAGTTGGTATCACAACACTGTCATGTAGTAACTTTCTCAATTCCATGCTCACTTCCCTGTTTCTTGTACTCACATTTTCCATTTCCTCCTCATCCAACCTCACTGTACAGTACATTCACTTACTTCACCCTTCTCAGAGACCATCACTTTACTCTTCCCTACATTCACCTTAGATTCCGTTTCTTACACACTCTCCCAAACTCATCCACCAAGCCTTGCAGCTCCCCTTCGTCTTCATTTAACAACATAGTAGCTGTCATCTGCAAACAACAATACAGGGAGTTTCCAAACACTACCCTCTCTCACTAGGGCCACTCCAACATCCACTACTCTACCTTGTACCTCTTTTATTACCCCATCCATGTACAGATTGAACAACCAAGGAGTCATGACACATCCCTGTTTCAACCCAACCTTCAAATAGAAAAATTCACTCAGTTCACCATCCATACGCACTGCTGCCTTAGCACCATCATACATACTCTTCACAGCATTCAACAACTTCCCATCTACTCCATATATTCTTAATACTTTCCACATTCCTTTTCATGCTTGATTTATTGTGGATTTTTATATAGTGTAACTCTTCCAATTGTATTGCAAGAAAGGTTGAGTATTGTCAGTTTAGTACTTGAATGTTCTATCTACAGTCGTCCCTTAACATCCTCGTTTTTAACATACAGTACATTGTTTTAAATATCCGCCGGTAGGTACAGTATTGGGGTCAGATTCACTAAAGCATTTTATGTTGTTGAACTCTGCTGACACTGTTCACTGCAAATGTAACATTATCCCAGGCACAGTTCATGGCTGTTTTAGTGATGGCATTATCCGGTGAATCAAATGAAACACTCTTCCTTTTGGCCACTTCATTTATTAATGCCATTAATTCATCTGGGGAAGAGTTAGGATGGGCTGGGAGTATTTCTTTTCTTCCATGTTCTCCTTTGCAATCTTGGCTGCGAAGGGCTTTGTTGTGTTTACCAGCAGATACAAGGGGAAAGCTCTGTGATTGGTTTTTCCTACCAAAGCTTTGTTTGTAAGAGCTTCCGTCATTGGCTAATCGGAAATCAGCTGGTAATGGTTGCAACGCCTGATGGCCCTCGTCCCATCACCTCATTTCCTCTCAGAACTCTGAGCATATGGTTCCAAACTAGCTTTAGTTATGTCTAAGCTCTCTGGAAGTACTATGAACACAAGAAAAGCCTTTATTCCAAATGAAAATAAAAAATTGTTGGACGAAGTGGCGTGTGGTGTAAGAGTTTAAATGTGTACGATCAGACATAAAATGAGTTGGATGTGTTTATGTTGTGGATAGTTTCTTTGTTGGAAAAAAAAAAAATTAATGAAAGAGCAGTAAAATTTATGTTTTAGCCTTTAGTGCAATGTGTGTGGGAGGGGAGGGAAGGCTTTGTGCAGGCTTTTTGCCTGACCTTTGTTATGAACTGACGGTCATTGGTCAAGAAAATTCTGCTCTTGTGTTATGTGAAGACACTACGTGTTGATGTAAATAGTTAGGTAAGATAATTATGTGAGTTCAATTCTTGTGAATTATACTATCATACAAATTACAGTACAGTATACTGCTTGGCTGACTTGTTTTATTTTGCACCATTACTGCATTTGTGTGTATGAGAAGTGAGAAGTATGGAAGTCATGCTGACAACTTCAGTATAATTTTTTTCCTTTATTTTTGGTGACTAATGACTTGCAAAAATAGTTTCACTTTTTTTTTTAATTATTTATTTTTTTTATTTATTTATTTATTTTTTTAAGTGCACCAAAAGTGATTCCTGGTGAAATGTGTGATACTGGGCGGCCATTATTGACGTGTTGGTTAGATCAGAAGTTTTTGTTTGACTGGTAATGAGGACTTTCAAGAGGCTTAGTGGCAATCCTTGGTGGTTAACATTTTTATGGGGAGTATTAGGGGGCAAAACTACTATAGTTGGTTAGGTTAGGTTAGAATGCACTGATGTTTTCAGTTGGCTTGATCATTTATAAACACACTGTCTTGGGTGTCTTACGGTAGACATATTTGTAATAACCTATCTTTAAATATATTTTTTACGAAAAATATGGGATTCCTAGAACTTGATCCCCCAATTTTACATGTAAATATAACCTATGTCATGTTTTAGCGCGAAATTGATTTTGCACAAGGTTCTGCATAACCTATCTCGTGTTGTATGATGACTGTACTGTACAAGGAAATGGGGGGGTCTAGGGGTGTTTTTAAGGGGGGCAGTAGATATCTGCAAATTTTTAACACACGGGTGTCTCTGTTACCTAATCCCCGTAGATGTTAAGGGAGCACTGTATCTATCTATAGCCAGATCCTTTAATCCCATAAAGGGTGGCCATAAACAAAGTGCCTCCGTGTTGCCCTGTCCCCTTCTGTTATGCTGCCTTCCTCTCGACTCACACATCCCTCTTGTATATACCTCCCCACTTCATCCTTCCATCTCATATTTGGTCTCCCCCTCCCATTACTCCCCTTCCAGCTCACTCTTATACACACTCCTCGTTAGCCGTGCTCTGCATCCTCACCACGTGGGTAAACCATCTCAGTTTATTTCCTTGATGCATTCTGTCACATCAATATCCACACCACAGTGCTCATTCACTTCCTCATTTGTCAGTCTGTCTTGCCATGTAACTCTGCATGCTCTCAAATAACTCATATCCATTGCTCTCGCTCTTGACCTGTGTCCTCCCAACAATATTGAAGTTCACTTCCATACATTTGAGTTGGTATCACAGTACAGTGGAATCTCTTAAATTGCAGTCCTAAACAGCAGATTCATAATACGTGGCAACATTATGGAACAGTTTGCAGTATCAGTAACATGAAAATTACACAAATTCACAAATGCAGCCTCAAAAGTGATACTTTTCTGATCCTTTGTGTTATACGTGCCACCATTACCTCAAGCCCGCACGTCTAGCTGGGGGTAAACCAATTGTAGCCAAGCATGGCAATTGCTAAACTAATTATATTCAAGCATAGCACTTATTATCAGCCAATCACAGCGCGTCCCTCCCATGCTAAGTACGAAGGACATGTATGCTTAATACTCTGGCACCAGGCTCAGTGCAATGTCTCTTCTTCGTTGTTGGCATGTGTTTCTGGTGTGGTTTGTTACAAGAAGATTTTTTTTTTTCCCCTCGTACTTCCTCTGCCCACCCAGTGTTACTGTGGCCAGTCGTAACCCTCATAAGCCTACAACTTTTTCGAGGAAGGGGAAGAAGAAGAAGAGACCAACATTAACTTACACCCCAAAGTTAGATGTAATAAGGAGGATTGGTGGCGGTGAGAAGAAAGCCAAAGTTGCCCACTGTTATGGCTCAATGAGATGATTCTTTACCATATGGGCATGGCGATTCCACCTTTGTTATAACGAACACGATCTCAGGTTAAGTAATTTTGGTACATATGCAACACAGATAGTTAAATGTTGAATTGTGACTGCAGGAAGTGAGTGGAAAAAACAAAATATACTGGTACCTATTCTGGGGTATTGAAGGAAGCAGGTAGCTTGCCTGTGGCATTGTTTACCAGTGGTCTCTTCAACTGGCCGCGTTGTTTACCAACCACTGCTCCGATTGGGTCCGTCAGTGTATCATGCATTCTAAATCCTTATTTAATACCTTGCAGAGGTAAGTTTATTTAAATGCCCAGTAACTGTGGTAATCCAGGAATGAGAACAAGTAATGTGAAAGACTCATTTCAATAAAATACAGTACCGGTATATGGAAAGGCTGTGCCCGTTTGGTAAAGAACTAATCCCAACAAATTGACGACTTACAACAACAAGGAGGCAGCTAAGGGTGACAGCGACACTACTATTGTTGTCTCCACACTAGACTTTGAGGGGTTTCTGAGGTAGGTTGATGAGGAGGAAGCTGCACGGAGGTGGCAGCACTCTCACCTTGTGCTGAGAGGCTGTAGTCCACCTCAAGGCTTGGGATCTCTCCGCCATCCTGTCCATTCAAGCAATGTCATCAGTCAGGGTCAGGTAAGAATCTTGCAATATTGTTCATTTCCATTAAATATTCTTTACTAATTTCTTTTCCAGGTTGTTAGTGTTTGCAGGTGCGTGGTTTGATCTAGGCATGGGGGTAAGAGGGGGCATCCTTTCCAAGATGACAAATTTTAATTTTCTCCTAAAGATTAGCTGTTTCTAACTTACGGCATTCTCAAATCGCGGCATGTGCTCAGTCTCATAAAGCTGTGATTTAGGATATTCCACTGTACTATCATGGAGTGACTTTTGCTTCCATGCTCACTTTCCTATTTCTTAATACTGCTCTTGATGAACCAGCAACCTTTCTTCCCTGTTGTATCCTTTCAAGCTCTTCATCCTCTAAATACCTTCACTTTTTCTCTAAACTTCCATCCTTACTCATCACGCTACCCAAGTTCTCAAGTGCTCTCACATTTTCCATTTCCTCACCATCCATCCTCACTATGGATTCATTGACTTCATTTCTCTCGAAGACCACAACAGTACTCTTCCCTACAGTCACCTTTATGATGTATTCTGTTTCTTACACACTCTCCCAACCTCATTCACCAAGTCTTGCAGTTCCCCCCAGTCTTCATGTAACAATGTAGTACGTTATCATCTGCAAACAATTGAACAGGAAGATTGCAGATGCTGCCCTCTCCCATTAAGGCCACTCCAGTGTCCACAGCCTTACCTTGTATCTCTTTTATAACTCATTTATGTAGAGATTGAACAGTCATGGAGACATGACACAACCCTGTTTCAATCCAAGATTCAGATAGAAGAATTCACTCATTTCACCATCCACATGCACTGCAGCCTTAGCACACTCATACGTACTCATCATGGCATTCAACAGCATCCCATTTACTCCATATTTTTGAAATATTTTCCACATTCCTTGTCCTGAGTGTTACACAGGATAATTCAGCCATCTACTTTAATTGCTGGAAAGGTTAGGTACTATCCATCTGGTACTTGTGTATTTTCAGGACATATGCAAGACTGCCAATGCAGTTAAGATGACTGGCTTGTGCAGTATTATCAGTCTGGCACTTGCTTGTTTTCAGAACACATGTGAGACTGCCAATGCAATTAAGAAGATGACACTGGCTCGAGCAGTACGTTACCTAAAGAATGTGATTGCAAAGAAGGAGTGTGTTCCTTTTAGAGTATACAATGGGGGTGTTGGACGTTGTGCGCAGGTAAGTTACCTCTATGGTGTCAGTATATTCAAGGAGTAGCTTAAATATACAGCATGTAGTAAGAGCTGTTTGTAAGGGAGGATGACCATATGTGCTTTATAATAAATTATGACAAGAAACTGATTTTTTTTTTCTTTTTATGGTATATTTTACAGTATACTATAATGTTGACATTATGCAGGCCAAGGCTTGGAAGGTCACCCAGGGTAGGTGGCCCAAGAAGAGTGCTCGTTTCCTTCTGGATCTCCTGAAGAATGCCGAGAGCAATGCCCAGTACAAGGTCAGTAGCAAGCAGTGACATCAGGCTTCCTTATTAGAAATTTATAGTAGGAATGCTTTTGATAAAAATCATGGAAAGCACAGTAAAACTCATACAGTACAGTCAAAGCTCCTCCAACATGAAGTTCTCAAATGCTGAACTCATGTGCTGTATACAAGTTGCATATTTTTGACTAGAGTATTATACAGTAATCCCTGTACTATCCAGACGCCCACTATCTGGACTCCCCACTTACCGGACATTGTGGACCTGGACCTTCGGAACCCAAAAATGGCCAAAAAAAAAAAGAAAAAAAATCCCCCCAAATTCTGAATATTTTCCCACCCGTACTTTGAAATTGCCCCGCGGTGCCGAACAACTGTTTACACCACAGCCCCTTCACCCTTTCCTTCCTCCCCCCTCCCCTGTCAGGGTTGCCATTTGGTATTTTTCATTACCAAATGTGGGCCAATTTGGTAATGAAAAATTTGTTTGGTAATGAATCAGAATATTGCATTACCAAACGGATTTTTCACGTGTGAGGATACACAGGATGGAGATGGTGGATTGTCTGCTCTCTGTGATTAATCTAGCGTGAAAATAATCACCATGCTGTTAATTGTAATGAGAGTGATTATTTCCACTTGTATATATAATTAGTGAAAAATAAATTCTTGCTTTACGAATTTGGTAATGATAAATTAAATTTGGTAATGAAAATTGAGGAGTTTGGTAATGTGGCCAGGTTCGATCTGGCAACCCTGCTGCCCCCTCCTCCAGTTACCGCCTAAGTGCCAGCACGAGTGGATGCTTATCGCAATGGATGCCGCACGTGCTTGTTTTTGTGAATAAACTGCAATACCTCGCCTGTTGTGCAGTGTTAAGAAATTAGAATTTAGAGTGCAAAGGATTAACTGTGGAGAGCAAAGTGGCAGTTGAAACTGGTGTGGTGCTATTACGAGCAGAATGTGCAGTGTTAAGCAATTATAAAACAATTATAACTCACAGTGCAAAGAATTACTCTAAGTGCAGCACAACACTGGATTACTGTACGTGCTTCAAGAGCATTTTCACCACTGCCAAAGCCTTAGAGAAGGCAGCCACAGACGTGCTGTAAGTACCCTGTACACTGCTGTTTTCTATAACCACTTCTAATTCCTCATTCTTTGGTTCCTTTTCATTTATTTCATGCTTTATGTCCATTATTGGTGTGAATTGGGTCTTAAATAGGTTTAAATAGGTGCTATGCATGTCTAGTAGGGAGTTGTTTAGGTGGCTTTCAAAGTTAGGCTGGGTTAGGGTCCTTAAGTTCCAGTCCAGGAGCCAGGGGTCCACTTTCCAAACAGGACCACTTTCCGGACATGCCTTTGGCTCTATTACATCGGATAGTGGGGGGATTACTGTATACACTCCAACAGCATTGTTTAGGTATCCATGAATTGAATCACCTGAGTGGAGAAATCAACCTGTTAGTTTCATGGCATGGTGTGGTTCCACTTTACTCATGTCATTTATTACCACTTCTTGTATTTTTTGTGGTGTGACCCTTTTCTCTCATCTTCCTCATGATTGGTGAATTAACATTCCAAACCATCTTTTGGCTATGTGAATATGAAATTTCAGTTCTACAAGTATTTTTATTATTATATATAAATTTACTCCATAATTGCAGTAGTAAGGCATTGTTCTGACTTACTGTCCCAGTGAGCTAAAAAGGTTGTCTCCATCACTTAAACTATCTAGACATGTCATAAGCGAGTGTGTAAAATTTGATTCTTGTAGGGAGATACCGGAATGTAGTATGATGGGAAGTATTTATGAAGAATCATCACAGATTTGCAGGGTAGACAAGCCTCCATAACAGTTAACTTTATGACAGGTCATTTTGTTCTTTGTATTTTCAGTTTAATGATATATAATATGACTACATGATCAGTTTAAGAGGGTTTATAAATATGATCCCAGGTTAGGCGAGCCAAGACACCCCCACTCCACCTCTGATCAGCTGCGGCTGCATATGTTGTGTTTACATTCTGAAATGGGTGTAATGCACCATGATTTTTTTTTTTTTTTTTTTTTTTTTTTTTTTAAAATAGCAAAAATACAGTGGTGGTTTGTTTTGGGAAGCTCTCTTCAGTAGCATTGATGCATGTTATGTTCAGAGTTACTCTGCCAGTAGGTTTGTTAATGCACTTACAATTTATTATTGTTTAGAGTTCTTTAAAAAAGTTCAGTTTGTTCACTTTTTGTGGTACCTATGTTTACCAGCAGATCAGTACAGTACCCTCGCGTCCAAGATGGTAATATTGTCGCCTGAGGGTTCCGTCTAGGACGAAAAATGTCTTGGACCAACACAAGACCTTATGGAAAAAATTAATAGTCACAAATTTTCAAAAAGTGCTCCCAAAAACATCAGCCTAAGCCTATTTTGCCACCAAAATAAATTTCCTCACCTTGAAAGTGTGTGTTTCTGAGCTTATGTCCAGCTTAGTAGCTCAGTTGTCTCCAGCTTAGTATCCTGAGGTAGCTGGCGGCACTTCAGGGGGTTAGCAGACAGTTTCCTAGGCATGGTTACGTAAGGAGAGGCATTAACGTAGGAGCAGATGGTGAGAGACAAAAGCAAGCCCTGTTTGCCCATCAGGCGACCAGATGCCATTATTTTATTGGACAACATCTCAACCATGCCACTATCCCGGGCGCGGCAACCGTGTTGGACTGAATAAGACTGTCATAGCTGTATTCTCCTCAGATTTGGGCTGTTATGAACCATTGGTTCCGTATTGGATGTATGCAACTGTATTATAGCAATATTTTGGATTATTATTTATGGTCTCCGTCTTGGGTGTGAAACGTCTTGGACAAACCCATCTTGGACGCAAGGGTACTGTATAATAATGAGTAAATGTGCCATTAGTTATTTATTGTTTATATGCTTCAAATCTGATTTGATGAATCATGAAGTCCCCTTTTCACAACACCTGGGAAAATAACCCCCTTTTCCCCATTGGATTCATACTTTATCAAACAATCCTTGCTGAACATGCAGCCTTCAGGAACTTACCTACCATGTTGGAGAATGGCCATCTGTACTTTTGTTCTGTTCAGAGATTTATTGTAGCATGTGATTTACAGTACGGTATAGATAGTACACATTTGTCAGTCATCACCTGCATGCTTGAATGTGCACGCACCCAATAAACTTGTAGGAACTGCACTAAGAACATGTTAATACAAGGTTTTGAGATTTAATAGGTTATGATTTTTTTTTTTTTTTTTTTTTTTTTTTTTTTATCACAAAATTATTTATGTGTATTTGCAGTGCCTTATCAGCAGAAAATTTGACTTGGTTCGTTAAAACAAACAAAAATCTATGGTGATCCAGTGGAGATTCTGAGGCATGTGTTTCACATTAAAATCACATTTCTTGTTTGCAAATTTCCTAACATGATATACAGTAGCATCTGTAAATATTTGACCAGTCTTCAGTCACCTAGGTGCAGTGTCTTAAAGGTGTAATTCATTATCATCCATACCTCTTCCCACCTTTGAATGGGGTGAGGTGGGATACCAAAGAGAGAGAGAGATAAGAAATTGAACAAATTCTGTCCATTTGAATGGGTCATGTTCTCACTCACTCAGCCATTGAAGCTCTCATAGTTCTGACGCTGCCTCATAGGCACACAAGTCCACACACTTCGTATCACCTATCAGCTAGTCACTTTGATGACTATCTAAGAGCAGGGGTGTCAGACTTGTAATACACTGCTGCGATTACTAGAAAGAAAGTGAATTTGAATTCATTAAGCATCCAGCTTTCTCAGTGCAGCCGATGATGCTACCCAGACTGTAATGGAATATTTTACTGTAGCCTTGCTTTGGCAGGCATTATTTTTTGTGTTATATAATTGATGAAAATTTGACAGACAAGTACAGTAAAATACCTTTCTGTCAGTCAGGGAACTTCCTAGGATCATCTGCCAGTTTGGCAACCCAGTCATACTGTAGTTTTTTTTTTTTTTTTTTTTTTTTTTTCTGATACTTAAATGTTCATCTAAACCCATGTCCCAGCATCCTCATTGCTAAAAGCATGTGCACAACACTTACTGTTTATAGTACAACCCAACATGTCCAGTGGTATTGTAAGTTGTGTGACTTTGTATGGTTTTGTTATGTTGCATGCATATTGTGCTTTCTGTTCATATTTACTTTCTGCCAGGTAATATACTTACGCATTGATGTTCAGAAACATTGTTTGCAAGGAACATTTTCCCCTGTACACAAACATCAGTTTTAAAACCCCAGTCCATTTCCTAGCTTCCATTCGCTGCCTTCTCAAGACATTTTCTCAAGTCATTACCAACATTCCTAGTCCTTGATTCATCTCAATTAACTCTTGCTTGGTACAGTATTCTTTTGTCTTTTTTAACCCATCGCGTCCGTCATATATTCCCGCCAACCCCTCTCCCGGCCGGGCATTCCTGAGAAAATTGTCTATTTTTTAAACCTTCATATCTCAGCTAATACTTAACCAAAAATAAAAAACTAAGTGTCATAATACCGTACTCTCCAATCCTTCGACTTCAAGCTGATGGCCCCAAATTGTCCATGAAGGGCATGTAGTCAGAGAGAGTGAGGGGGAAAGGGGACAATTTTTGTTGTTTTTTTGCCTGTGTCCGTGTGCGTGGCAGATTCGTGGTGACACAACTAAGGCGTATACTAGCCCTCCACAGTAATAACACTTCCAGATGACTGCAATCCATCACAAACACCATTTGCACGCACATTTTTTAAAAATGTGGCAGGAGTGCTGCATTAAGTCTCGTAACCATAGCAACAACGTTGAGGCAGACTGCCTCAGGTACAGGCATGGGCGCATGCTCGCCTCAACACTGCTTTACTACCACTGCCTTATAAACACACACACACACACACACACACACACACACACACACACACACACACACACACAGATGTATGTTTGGCTTGCATTGTCGCTCGATTCTAGCGCCACTGGGCCACTAGAAGTCTGGGTTTTACAACAACTACTACTACTACTATTACTACAACTACTTCTACTACTACTATAACTACCATTACCACTACTACAACTACTATTACTGTTACTACTACTTCACACACACACACACACACACACACACACACACACACACACACACACCGAGATGTACGTTTGGCTTGCATTGTCGCCTGATTCTAGCGCCACTAGGCCACTAGAAGTCTGGGTATTACAACAACAAATACTTCTGCTACTACTATTACTACAACTACTCCTACAACTACAACCACCACTACCACTACTATTACTACTACTGCTGCTGCTGCTACTACTGCTACTACTGCTACTACTACTACTGCTACTACTACTACTGCTACTACTACTACTACTGCTACTACATAAAACCTAAAAAAAAAAATATTGTGAACAAACTAGTTATTCACATACTGTCCATGATACAAAATTCTGTATTTTCCACTATAAGAGAATTTTTTCCCTGTGATGTAGACTTTTTCATCATCATAAATATACACACACGAAAACTTTCAGTATAATATAAGGCACTGATTTCATCATGAAACAAACTTTCTGCTTCCATTATTCACATAAATAGACAGAGCGGTGGTGCGAGGCACCGTTTCCTCCTCCCTCCTCCCTTTCTCCACTCCACTATATTTTCCACTATAACAATTTTTTCCCTGTGATTTGTATTTTTCATCATAACAAACATACACGAAAACTTTCAGTAAAAACTAAGGCAGTGATTTCATGATGAAGCAAACTTTTTGCTTCCATTATTCACGTAAATAGGCAGAGTGGTGGTGCGAGGCTTGACGTGCCATGTTTCCTCTTCCCTCCTCCCTTCCTCCTCCACCTCCACTGTTTTTGCACTCCTTACCTTCTCTTCCATCTCCTCAACCGTGCCAATACAGAAGAGGCTGGATGACTCCGTCGCTGATGCCTGTCCAGGATGCAGCACAGCACCCCATACTATTAAGCACATTATGGAAGACTGCATTGCACACAATCACGTACGCCAACAACACGACATACACTCTTTTAGAGCTCTGTGGGAAAGCCCGGTCTCGGCCATGGCCTTCCTAAGGGACTCGGGGCTGTTCAGCCAGACTGCCTAGGGAACAACTACTACTACTACTACACAACATACACTCTTTGAGAGCACTGTGGG
Organism: Coenobita brevimanus; assembly: GCF_032717465.1. Taxonomy (NCBI): domain Eukaryota; kingdom Metazoa; phylum Arthropoda; class Malacostraca; order Decapoda; family Coenobitidae; genus Coenobita; species Coenobita brevimanus. The sequence continues at coordinate 66,111,379 of NC_136976.1, read as the reverse complement.
AAAGCCTGGTCTCGGCCACAG
>NC_136976.1:66013858-66106358 GCF_032717465.1 Coenobita brevimanus | reverse complement strand
GCTGTGATTTTGAATTGTGGTCTGAGGCTCATCTGGATGTGAACCTGTTGGGCTACAGGGTGAAGTTGCTATTCTGGTGTCCATCATCATCTTTTGGGGGACTGGAAGGAAGCTGAAGAAAGTTTATAGAATGGGACAGCAGACCTGCCCCATTATATCAGGGCCATCTTGTGTAGGTGTCCTGCTCCAGCGCCAGTTGTTTTAATAAAGGTAATTTGTCTGCTGCATACTTAGAAAATTCTGCCACTCCCTACTCAGGTCTGCTGTCTTTGTTAGCAAAGCATTAAGCTGGTTGATAGTAAGTAGTGCTTGGTTTTGCATGTGGATTGTAATCTGTGTTTTTTATTTTTGATGTTGCACTTTTTTTTGCCCCTCCATTAACATTAGGCCCTCAGAGTTGGAATGGTGAAGCAACTAAGAGTGTTGAGATAATTACATGTACACTATATGATTTTTCATTTGCTAGGCAGTCATGCATTTCTCATTATGAAGTAGGTCTTGAAAGAGAAAATTGGGTCTTTAAAAACTGTATGAGGTCTGTTCAGAAAGTATCTGACATTAGGCTCTAAAAAAATAATTAAATAGACCTGTTGAGCAAGAACACTAATCCCCCTCAAAGTAGACCTCTTCTGACTTGACACTAACAGACCAGCGTTCTTTCCACTGCCTGAAACATTTTTCAAATTCGGTTTTCAGTATGTCCTGCAGGTTCTTTGTCGCATTCACCATGATCTCTTCTCTCATCTGAAAGCGGGAACCCTTCTGCGGAGTTTTGATCTTTGGGAATAACCAAAAGTCGCATGGAGCCGTGTCTGGTGAGTAGAAGCCTGCTGGACCTGCCGGATGTTGTGCTTGGCCATAAATTCCTGAATCATTTGAGAAGAATGGGCATGGTCATGGTACAGCTTCCAACTTGCTGCTTTCCAAAGGTCTGGTCTCCTCCACTGAACTATGGTGGGAAGACGACAGATAACATTAAGGTAGCAGTGTTTGTTGACAGTCCGACCTTCTGGCGCGTATTCATGATGTGCAACACCGCGGTGGTTGAAAAAAAACTGCCTTTCACTTTGATGTGGACCTGTCATGCTCCTTTTGGCCGAGGCAACCATGCTTGCTTCCACTGGGACGACTGTGCTGTGGTTTCTGGGTTGTACTTGTACACCCAAGTCTCATCTCCATTGGTAACAGTCTTCAGAAAGCCTTGATTGTGATTTGTACTGTCCTAAGCAGCGTTCATCTGCAGAGTGTTGTTCACATGAATGGAGCTTTGGAACGAACTTGACGGCAACTCATCGCATGCCTACCGTAAATCATCTGTTAAAATTTGCGGATCCATTGCTGATTCCAGTTTTGTTAGCAGTTTCTCTGACAGTCAGCTGACTATTTTCCACAACCAGATTGCAGAATTGCTTCACATTTTCGCACTCCTGCTTGTTGATGGTCTCCCAGGATGTTGATGGTTCTCGACTGACATTCGGTCATTTTTGAAACGGTTATACCACTCCTTTATATGTGTTACCCCCATCTCTTCATTCCCCCAAACTTACTGGATCTCCCTGATAGTTTCAACTTGAGTATCATCTAGATTTTGGGAAAATTTGATGTAGTAACATTGTTTGGACTTTTTCTGTCATTCTGACGATTGCAGGAACGCAATGAGTGTAAGGTGCATGACCACGAATACAGACTGACTGACAGCCACGGAGTCACTCTTGGTGGCTGGCATTAACCCTCTCATTACCATTCAACGCAGGCTGCATCCTACCATGAGTGGGTACTTGGGACGAGGGCCTCGGCACCTAAGGTCACGCACTGAGAGACATACCCCTGTCACCGTGCTATTCCCGCACACTCAATAGTTCAAAAACAATTTATCATCACACCCTGATTTATACGTCAATAATCATAACTTTTCTTTCAATGTAATCCTGAATAAATGTACTTGCTTATGGTGTTGTAAAGATAAGCAGGATGTAAATTATGCCTTAATTTTTTTTTTTACTTCAGTTTTTCTCATAGAAATATAATTTTTATGGTAAATGTTACTGAGAAAAAGTTATGGGGAATTTACTTGGCTACATTTTGGTGTATAAAGAATTACTATAGATCAATTGAGGCCAGTTTTACGGAATGCGAAAGGAAATTATCTTATGCTTGAGCAAGGCTCTTAGCACACTGACTGGGGCAGTAGGGCGAGGCTGGGTGCGGTGTGGGTTGAACGTGGTGGAGGGATACATGGGGACACAATTAGTGCTTTGTTCTTGCCCAGAAATGGATGCAAAATTATTCTGTAACCAAAAAAGTGAGCCATTTTGTTCGATGCAGTGGGCGTCGAATGGTAACGAGTGGGTGAAATGTCTGAAGGCACAGCCTGCGTCGAATGGTAATGAATCGGTGAAATTTGCACTGCACCCATAAACAGGAAAGGGTTAATAATGCATGCGCACAAAGGTCCTGCACTGCCATACAACTGGTTGGTGAGTGGGGAAAAAAAGAGAGAGAGAGAAATAAATGAGGTTGGATCAGAACAGACCGTGTATTGTTGAGTTGCATTCTCTCCTTGTCTACCACATCGCCTGTGGATGATAGTATTTTTACTATTGAATTATGGCTACAAACCCTTTTATCCAAATTAAAATTATTTGTCTGGTGGTCAAAAAAGATCCGAATTAACGGATTTCCGAATTATTTGGGTTTGAATTAGAGAGGGTTTACTGTATTTCTCTTTATGTTGCTGTAATCTGTAATCATGATGCTTGCTTAGTTCACCTGAATAACAAGGTTGAAAATTTTTACCGATCAATGAGTATTAAGTAATTGGTAAAACTCTGAGCAACATCTACTTAGAAGCTGTATTGCATTTCAGTTGAGGTTGACTTCAGTGTAACATATCAAAATTATCATGGTATGTAATCATGTTGTTGGGGTTGCTTGTAGTGGAGAACTATGTGTTTGTTTTTGCATGTAAATGAAGGCGTCAGTGAAAGATACTACTGTAAATACATTATCTCTGGAGTTTGGATTTTTTTTTATTTTTTTTTTTTTATTTTATTATTATTATTTTTTTTAATACTGGTGCAACATAAGGGACTGACAAGAGTGGATGACAAGTTTTTTTTTTTTTTTTTTTTTTTTTTTTTTTTTTTTTAGTGGTGGTGGTGGTAGTAGTAGTAATAGTTATAGTAAACAGTGACTATCCCATAGGTGTATTTGAACTACATGTTAAAGGATATTGAGAAGGGTGAATTTATTGCTTCTAATGTGAAGCCAAGATATCAGTGGCTTGTGTGGTGAGTGAATGATTATGTGGTCCATTTCAGGGGTCATGAAGTGTGAGACTTCAAAATTTGTGCTTTCTTGTCTGCAGCTCATAGGTGGGGATTGAATGAATTGGATGAAGTACTCTGTGTACAATAAATCATGTGGCAATGACTCTGACATGTGTGTTAAGTGCATGTATAAAGTCATAATTGGCAGCGTCCTCATGATGACCGTTTTCCCTTCTAAAGTATACAAAAGAAGGTATGCAAATGGTTATGCCTTTAAGGAGGAAACTGATCTGAATGCCAGATGAATGTGAGGCCTGTATAGCCTAACTGGGCTGGCTGTTGACATGTTATCTTCATTTTTGCTTTTGCACTCCTTGTTTATGGATACTACCTTGAGGTTCAAGTGGGAATACGTGTCAGGCTGAGGATTGAATGAGGCATTATGGATTGATTGGTCATTTTCTTATGATAATGTGGACTTGTGATGCTCTCATAGTTCACTTGAAAAATAAGGATAAATAATACTGATAAAAGTAATCATAGTTTTGCGATTATTTATCAACAAAAACATATACATACCAGAATATTTTATTTTTCAGATGAGACCATGCCTTCAGGCTATTGTTCATGTACAAAAACTAGGTAACTTGATAAGTAGAGCTGACCATTAGAAAGTAGCATGTAGAACCATTTAACTTGCTTTTGTGTTATTGATCAGGTACAGTTATTGGTGGCACAAGGCTTGCGATCCCACTTAGTGGGAAAGGTAGGACCCAGAAACAAGAAAGATAAGGAACAAAAGTTAGAGGATCTCTGCTTTTGAGAAGGTAAACTGTTGCACTGTGTATTGGCATTGTCGACATTGGCTGTTGATGATCAGGCTTGTTACTCAGTGTAGTCACCCATAGACAGAAGGAAGAGGAAGGAGTGAAGGAAAGAAAGACAGAAGAGGAAGGATGGAAAGAAGGAAGGAAGAAAGGGCAGGCACCGACTCCGCTCTTTCTTTACCCCTGCACAATTGTTGACTCTATACAGGGGTTTTATCCGCCCCTGTGTGGAGTACAACTCTCATGTGTGGGGAGGCTCCCCACATACAGCTCTTCTCAATAGGGTGGAGTCAAAGGCTTTTCGTCTCATTAACTCTTCTCCTCTTACTGACTCCCTTCAATGTCTGTCTCTTCGCCGCACTGTTGCATCTTTATCTCTTTTCTATCGCTACTTTAATGGTCACTGCTCCTCTGAACTGTCTGCTTGCATTCCTCCACCTCTACGACGCGCGCGTAGCACCCGTCTGGCAGCAAACTCTCATCCCTTTTCTGTCCAACTCTCTAATGCAAGAGTTAACCGTTACTCCCAGTCTTTCATTTATGCAACAGGTCAGCTCTGGAACTGTCTCCCTCTATCTGTATTTCCTGCTGCCTATGATCTCCAGTCTTTCAAACACAGTGTGTCCAGGCATCTCAAAATGATCGGATCTTGAATTTGGCTCTCTATTGTATTTTGTTTTTCTCTTGGAGGGAACTGTTACTGCGGGCTCATGGCCTTTGGTTCCTTCTTCCTCGCATTAAAAAAAAAAAAAAAAAAAAAAAAAACCAGCACAACATTGAGTGAACATTATGCAGATTATTACAATATGGTAGTTTTATTATCTAATGTCTCAGTATATACAGTATTATGATGATTTAATGTCTTCTTTCCCCGTCTGCATGATACTGAAGGTGGTGGAGATGCTGATAAGTTTAGGAATGAATTACATGTTAATACTTTGATATGCATTATTATTATTATGGTGTTTAATTTTCTGGTTTCTGTTGTCTCCAAAGCCCCTAACAGTCAGTGAGTAAATTTTTAATTATTTCCTGCATTTTTTAAAAATTAATTTTAGCTTTTGTGTTTAGTGAAGGAAAGACAAAAATTGAAAAACACTAAAGAGATTGAAAGAAAGATGATTATGATTAATGATCTCTGAAGAAAAAATGACTACTATGAAATTTGGAAATAGTATCACAGAGCTGTGAAAATGTAGGACTGATGAGAGAAGAAAGTGTCAAAATGTGAGGGATGATGTTGAAAAATTGCTAACAAAAGAATGTGACTTAAGGAACTGATGGAAAAAGTATTTAGAAACCTGTTGAATGTGTTTAGTAAAAGTGAAGTAGCTTAACCAGGCACAAGAAATAGCAACTCTTAACATACCAACAGTTGCCAAAGTCTTGCACAAGTGAAATGTGTACAATAAGGTTTGGAGGGTGAAGTGCTTGAAAGAGTACAGCAGGGAAGAAAGGTTGCTGGTTCTTTGAAAGCAGTGATAAGAAACAGGGAAGTGAGCATGGAAGTGAAAAAGTTACTACATGACAGTATTGTGATACCAACTCTAACGTACGGAAGTGAAGCTTGGACGTTGTTGGAAGGACACAAGTCAAGAGTGAGAGCAGTGGAAATGAGTTATTTAAGAGGAGTCTGTGGAGTCACATGGAGAGACAGGCTGACGAATGAGGATATAAAGGAGCGTTGTGGTGTTGATGTGGATGTGATAGGAAGCGTTATGAGGAACACACTGAGGTGGTTTGGCCATGTGGAGAGGATGGAGGGTGAAAGACTGACGAAGAGAGTGTATGTGAGTGAGGTGGAGGGGGAAAGAGGGAGGGGGAGGCCAAGGATGAGATGGAGAGATGGGGTGGAGAGGTATATGAGAGAGGGGGGTGTGAGTTGGGAGCAGGGGAGTGAAATGGCGGGGGACAGGGCGACTTGGAGGCGATTTGTTTGTGGCCACCCCAAACGGGATTGAGGCGTCTGGCAATAGATAGATAGATAGATAGAAGATATGCAAGAATTGCTGAGTTTCTTGTGGCGTTACCAATTTATGTAGCCACATTTAACTCATGAAGTACTGTTTTGGTCCATGGTAGCCAGACATGTTATTACCCATTAATTATTTCATAATTTTATTTTTTTCTTTTAAACAGTATTGCTGTACATTGTAATCATGATGCTTGCATACTTCACCTGAAAAGTAAGGCGGATAATTAACATTGAAAACAGTAGTTGACACTGAATGTATAAGAAATACTGTAACTCTGTAACACTTACAAGGAATTTTACTTTGCAGTTGTGATGCTCTTCAGTCTTACCCAGTTAACAAAGTATCAAGCTGTTTTCATGGCACTGTAAGTAGTCTTGTAGTAGGAGTTGTTTGAAATTGAGAATTTTACTAGTGTATTTCTTTTGATACATTGCTGTAGTCTGTAATCATGATGCTTTGCATAGTTCACCTGAATAACAAGGTTGAGAATTTTTACTGATAGATATATATATGAAATAGGAGGTAAAACTCTGAGCAACATTCACTGAAAAGTCATAATGCATTTCAGCTGAGATTGACTTCAGGGTGATGTCCAGTTGACAACTCATCAAACTTATCATGGTATGTAATCCTCTTGTTGGTTTTAGTGGGTAGATGTGTAGTAGTTTCCAAGGCAGTTTGCCCGAACGCCCCCACTGGGTAAAATGTGTATTGGTCATTGCCTGTGAATGAAGGCTTGAGTGAAAGCTCTTAAATATTTTGTCTCTGGAGTGTGGGTGTAGTATTTATAATTAGTGATGTAACCTAGGGGATTGACAAGGGCATATAATTTTTTTTGTTTTTTTTAGTAAACACTGAGGTGGGTGGGGACGCTCACCATCCACTCACTCGTTGTAGTGCTGCCCTCGGGTATCTGCCCTTTCCTCTCTTCCATCCTTCTTTCCTTCCATCCTCTTCTGTCTATCTTTCATTCTTTCCTAGTCCTTCTGCCTATGGGTGACTTTACACCCCCTTTTCTGTCTTTCTTTCCTTCATTCTTTCCTCTTCCTTCTGCCTGTAGGTGACCCTACACTCAGTGACAAGCCAAATGGTTTTCTGCACACCAAGAAACCATTTACTATGCTGGGTGGTAACCACATAACCAGATTTTGGCATATGGTGGTTTAGTGGGTAATTACGGAGCTCCACTTGGATTGAGCCGGTGAAGGTTTATGTCCAAGGGGTGGTTGGGGTTTATTGGTCATGTAATGCCATTCAGGGATGAGTGAAGCTGGTGTGTCTCATCTTAAATGTCGGGACCAACTTGCCTAGCCCTGGGCTCGTACGCTACTCATGGGACAATGGAGGATTGGATGATGAATGAATGGATACGTTTAAGTGAAGCTACAGAATGTTTTGGGCATATCTGATAGAGGCAGGCTTCCGGGGGATTGAATGATGAGTGAATGGAAGCGTGGACCATTGGATTGGGCAAATTTGGGCTGTCTGGACATTGCTACTCCCCACCCTGCCCCTAGGGTGGGAAAGGAGGTCCGGATGATGATGATGGAAAAGTGTCAAGAATTGCCCACATACGGTAATACCTCATCTTGGTTGTTTTAAGTCATGTTTATAGTGGAAATGTACAGTAGTTGGAGAAAGTGTTTTCTAGTGAATAATATCCAACCATACATCGTCCAGTCCAAGCCTTTATTACTCCATCTGGAGCATATGGGCCTAGGACAAGGGTAGTTGAGACACTTATTCATTCATTCATCTAATCCAGTGATGTCCTGTGAAATGCATAGGACCCCTGGGCTAGGCAAGTTGGTCCTGAAATTTAAGATGAGAGTGACCAGCCTCACTCATCCCTGAGTGGCATTACGTTAGCAATAAATCCCAACCACCCCTTGGATATGAACCTGCACCTGCTCATGCAGTTGGAGTGCCTTAATTGCCCATTAAACTACCAGGTGCCATAAACTGGTTATGTGGTAAGTGGGGGTGCTCACCATCTACTTGTAGTGCTGCTTTGGGTGTCTGCCCTTTCCTCTCTTCCATCCTTTTTCTTCTGTCTTCTTTCCTTCATTCTGTCCTTTTTCTTCTGCCTATGGGTGACTTTACACTCCCTCTTGTGTCTTTCTTTCCTTCATCCTCTCCTATTCCTTCTACCTATGGGTGGCTCTGCACTGAGTGACAAGCCAAATGGTTTCCTCTACACAAGGAAACCATTTATTATGCTGGGTGATAACCACACAAGCAAATAATGGCACCTGGTGGTTTAGTGGCTAATTAACCCCTTCTTTACCGACCCTACCCCCCAATGTAAGCACTACGTTTACCCCCCATACCGACCTGATAGCTCCCCCTCCCGTAGTGTGAGGGGTAGTGTATATTTTTTGCCACATCATTAGTATTCACTCTTCGTGATTTATTTATATACTGATGATCACATAAACCCAGCATGATGTTGGTAATAAAAAAAGATTATAAAATAAATCATTATGGTATATAAGTTTACATATCTTATGCTGAAGTACTGTTACCCAGGTAACTACTATACAAACTGGGTTGATAAAAATTTCCTGCACAGGTGGATGGCTTATTTATTTACCTTGCAAGCTGAGCATGAAGTGTGTGGACACACGTGATGGTGATGGCAACCTTGACCCTCTAGTTGCCGAGAGTGCAGTGTCACTAAGCTCGCTACTAATTTCCTCCTCCTCCTCACTCATATCAACATCGCTATCATTTTCAGGATCACAGTCATCTACTGACACATCAGAGACTGCTGCATCATCATCTAATACATCTAAATAAGTATCCTCATGAGGAATAAACTCGTCACTATCGGAATCCACCAGAGACGTCATGAAAGAAAAATATCTTGTGCACCCTCTCTCGTGGTCAAGTGGATGGTAACTGACTCTCTCAGGCAGGCCAAGGGGTGTAAATTTTGCGATATGTCAGCAGATAATATGATATCTGTAGTAGAAATTAAAAATAAAATAATGATTGGTCTAAAAGAGGTTACATCACAGATGAGTGAGCAAGCCATTGGTGCCACCGCAACTCAGTCATGACGTATCTTATGATGTCAGAATTGGTCAGAACTTCGTCACAGTCTTTGTTGTCAAAATACAGAGCCGTTGCTAACACGAGGGCCTCAGAAACAGCCTTACCGGGCTACCCTGAGGCCCATAAGCTGCCATTCATTAGAGGGTGTACCAGCGTACCACGGTAGCGGTTCCAATGTCTCACAGGTGTTTACAGGCGATGTACCGGGGTACATCAAAACACATTTTCGGTAAAGAAGGGGTTAGGGTGTTCCAATCAGACTGAGCCTGTGTAGGTCTGTAGTCAAGGGGTGCTTGGGGTTTATTGTACAAGTAATGCCACTCAGGATTGAGTGAGGCTGGTCACTCTGATCTTAAATGTCAGCACCAACTTGCCTAGCCCCGGGTTCCTACATTTCTTAGGGGGCAACATATGATTGCATGATGGATGGATGGTTACTACCCAGCGTAGTAAATGGTTTCCTGGTGTACAGGAAACTATTAGGCTTGTCACTCAGTGTAGTCACCCATAGACAGAAGGAAGAGGAAAGAGTGAAGGAAAGAAAGACAGAAGAGGAAGGATGGAAAGAAGGAAGGAAGAGAGGAAAGAGCAGGCACCCGAGAGCAGCACTACAATGAGTGAACATTATGCAGATTCTTTATTACAGTATGTTAGTTTTATTATGTAATATCTTAGTATACTTTATGATGATTTAATGTCTTCTTTCCCCAACTGCATGATACTGAAGATGGTGAAGATTCTGATTGATTCAGGAATGAATTACATGTTAATACTTTGATATGCATTATTATTATATTGGTTCATTTTCAGGTTTCTGTTGTCTCCAAAGCCCCTGACAATCAGTGAATACATTTAAATTGTTTCCTTATTTCTTTTGAATCCCTTCGCCACGATGATGCTTGTAAGTCGTCATAGCCCTCCAGTGCGTGCACGCTACGATGCCTCTGTTTCGTCATATGTCAATGCCACGAAAGGAGACAGCAGAGGGTTTAGTTTATTGTGCTTGGGCCTTACATATTGGCTTGTATATGTTACTGAGGATAAAATAAGCTCCACCTACTTTTTTTGTTTTTGTTCTTCAGCCATCCCAATATATATCAGAGGGCACGTGATTGATGGCGTATTGGACAGTAGCTCTGCATGCCACCAGGATCAGTCTTGACTGTGTGTCATAGGAGAGTGTACTGTCATTCCCTCCATAGTGAATTTTGCCGAATCACAGTGTATTCTTGAGGAATCTAGCGATTCCTCGAGTGATGAGGACTATCAGCCATTGGCTCAAGACTCGGATATCGATGACTCGTCAAGTGAAAAACTTGAGAGTGATGAATTTGATGATATTCATGAAAAAGAAATCAAAGGTGGCTGGCGGTTGATAAGCGACATACTTGTTGACACACGTCCCAACCACGTGCCTGAATTTACGACTGAGTTTTTCGGGCTGAACCCAGTTATCAGCAAATCTGAAATCGTGTCACCTTTGGACTCTTTCAAGCTATTTTTTGATGCAAATAAATTTTTCAGTGAACACCCACAGAAAAGGGGTAAAGTAAACAGCGTCCAGGTTCAGAAAGTGATATGTACACTTTTATCAGCCTTTTGTTTCCATGGGAATAATGAAATTGCCCTGCATTTACATGTACTGGAGCAGAAGTATGTTGTACAGTATCGTTAGTGCACAGCCAGGATACACTACAGCCTGGGCCAAGCAGGGGTGTGAAGGTCAAGAAAATGTAGGCCTAGATCTGAGTTCAGAGGAAACATTTCTAATAGGTAAATACTTTGAATTTATTCATATATATCTATATATATATATAAATATATACTTTCACTGCTCTGTAATTTGTATAAACCTACTCAAAAATATTTTTTGATTTATATTATTTTTATAACAAGCACAACCATTGACAGATAAAGTCTTGCACACACAGGCATATACTCACATACACACGTATACACAAACATACAAAACACCATAGCCATTTTCGCAAGATAGCAGCTTTTCCCAGGAAAAGTAGTGTGGGGGAACAAGGGGGGGTGGAGCCTCGTACAGTCACTACTCGTTATATGTTGATTTAGTATACGATAATTTGCTACAACAATAACAGAAAAGTTCCACCCCAAAATCCGATTTGTGATGAATTTCGCACTATAATGATATTGCCCTTGGAAAATTTCGTCTGAAGCGCCAGGCACATGCAAGGCGACCGTCACTTGTCTCAGGCAAGATGGTGGCCCCAGCGTGCAGAGCATTGTTTTGGTTCAGTTGCGGTCCTGCTACCTCTTCCAAGCCCTGTCTTTTCCACTCGTTCACATGTGCCCCCCACCTTTCGTCACCTCTCAGCCAAGCATCGTGCTACAGTAGGCCTATACATCGTGTAGCACCAGGCCAATGTTGCTCAAGTGTGTTTGTTGTGTTGTTGCAATGATTTACTGTACGTGAGTAACGCCACCTGTATTGGTGTGATAGTGTGTGTGTTGGTTTTGGAGACGACTTGGACCGACACAAGAAGTGATTAAGTTGGGTTGTCATTTTTGTGTCAGTCTTGGGTAGGTGACTTTGAGAAGTTGAGTTGATGTAACCCCCCTTTTATAATGTGTTTAAATCTCCCGATTTACAATAAAATCGTTATACGTTAAGGTATGACCTGACGTAACCCCATCGTATAACGAGTATTGAACTTACACGGTATCACACAAGATTAGTCACCCTCATGGCGAAGGGGTTAAAATTAATTTTAGCTTTTTTGTTTGATGAAGGATAGACACAGAAATTGAAAAACACTAAAGAGATTGAGAGAAAGATGATGATTAATGATCTCTGAAGCAAAAAGACTGCTAAGAAATATGGAAATAGTATCACAGACCTGTGAAAATGTAGGACTGATGAGAGAAGAAAGTGTGAAAATGTGAGGGATGATGTTGGAAAATTGCTAACAAAAGAATGCGACTTAAGGAACTGATGGAAAAAGTATTTAGAAACTTGTTGAATGTGTTTAATAAAAGCAAAGTAACTTAACCAGGCATCAGAAATAGCAACTCTTAACATATCAGCAGTTACCAAAGTCTTGCACAAATGAAATGTGTACAGTAAGATATGCAAGAATTGCTGAGTTTCTTGTGGCTTGTTACAAAACATATAGTCACATTTAACTCTTGTAGTACTGTTTTGGGTCCATGGTAGCCCAACATGTTACTACTCATTAATTTTTTTCGTAATTCTATTTATTTATTTATTTATTTTTTTACAGTATTGCTTTACATTGTAATCATGATGCTTGCATAGTTCACCAGGAAAGTGAGGCGGATAATTAATATTGAAGACAGTAGTTGACATTGAATGTATAAGAAATACTCTAACTTTTTAACACTTACATGGATTGTTACTTTGCAGTTGTGATGCTCTTCAGTCTTACCCAGTTAACAAAGTATCAAGCTGTTTTCATGGCACTGTAAGTAGTCTTGTAGTAGGAGTTGTTTGAAATTGAGAATTTTACTAGTGTATTTCTTTTGATACATTGCTGTAATCTGTAATCATGATGCTTTGCATAGTTCACCTGAATAACAAGGTTGAGAATTTTTACTGATAGATATATATATGAAATAAGAGGTAAAACTCTGAGCAACATTTACTGAGCAGTCATAATGCATTTCAGCTGAGATTGACTTCAGGGTGATGTCCAGTTGACAACTCATCAAACTTACCATGGTATGTAATCCTCTAGTTGCGGTTGGTTTTAGTGGGTAGATGTGTAGTAGTAATAGTAGTTCCCTAGGCAGTCTGGCCGAACAGCCTTGCTGGATAAATGTTTATTGGTCATTGCCTTTAAATGAAGGCTTGAGTGAAAGCTCTTAAATATTTTGTCTCTGGAGTATGGGTGTAGTTTTTAAAATTACTGATGTAACCTAGGGGATTGACAAGGGCATATGATTTTTTTTTTTTTTTTTAATTTTTTTTTTTTTTTTTTTTTTTTTTAAATAAACAGTGAGGTTTTCACTTTATCTGAAACGTTTATGTGAAACTACAGAACGTGGTGAATATTTTTGGCATGTCCGATAGAGGCAGGATTCCGGGGGATTGAATGATGAGTGAATGGAAGCGTGGCCCATTGGATTGGGCAAATTTGGGCTGTCTGGACATTGCTACTCTTCTCCCTGCCCAAGGGTGGGAAAGGAAGTCTGGATGATGATGATGATGATGATGGAGAAGTGTCAAGAATTTCTCACTTGCAGTAATACTACCTATCTATCTATCTATCTATTGCCAGATGCCTCAATTCTGTTTGGGGTGGCCACAAACAAATCGCCTCCACGTGCCCTGTCCCTTGCCATTTCACTGCCCTGCTCCCAACTCACACCCCCCTCTATCATATACCTCTCCACCCCATCCCACCATCTCATCCTCAGCCTCTCCCTCCCTCTTCCCCCCTCCACCTCACTCACATACACTCTCTTCGTCAGTCTCTCACCCTCCATCCTCTCCACATGGCCAAATCACCTCAGTGTGTTCCTCCTAACGCTTCCTATCAGATCCACATCCACACCACAACGCTCCTTTATATCCTTATTCGTCAGCCTGTCTCTCCATGTGACTCCACAGGCTCCTTTTAAATAACTCATTTCCACTGCTCTCACTCTTGACTTTTGTCCTTCCAACAACGTCCAAGCTTCACTTCCATACATTAGAGTTGGTATCACAATACTGTCATGTAGTAACTTTTTCACTTCCATGCTCACTTCCCTGTTTCTTATCACTGCTTTCAAAGAACCAGCAACCTTTCTTCCCTGGTGTACCCTTTCAAGCACTTCACCCTCCAAACCTCCATCCTTACTCATCACAGTACCCAAGTACTTAAACATACTCACATTTTCCAATTCCTCACCATCTAACCTCGCTGTACATTCACTGACTTCGCCTCTCTCAAAGACCATCACTTTACTCTTCCCTACATTCACCTTTAGATTCCGTTTCTTACACACACTCCCAAACTCATCCACCAAGCCTTGCAGCTCCCCTTCGTCTTCACTCAACAACACAGTATCATCTGCAAACAACAGTACAGGAAGTTTCCAAACACTATCCTCTCTCACCAGGGCCACTCCAACATCCACTACCCTACCTTGTACCTCTTTTATTACCCCATCCATGTACAGATTGAACAACCATGGAGACATGACACATCCCTGTTTCAACCCAACCTTCAGAGAGAAAAATTCACTTAGTTCACCATCCACATGCACTGCAGCCTTAGCACCATCATACATACTCTTCACAGCATTCAACAACTTCCCATCTACTCCATGTATTCTTAATACTTTCCACAATCCTTGTCTATCCAGCCTGTCATATGCTTTCTCCAAATCCATGAAAGCAGCATAAACTTCTTTCCCTTCCCTAGAAACTTTTCCACTAAAGATCTAAGAATGAATATCTGATCTACACAACCTCTTCCCTTCCTAAAGCCTCCCTGTTCCTCTCCAACCAATTCCTCTGTTCTTTCTCTTACTCAGTCAGTAAGTATCCTACCATACACTTTTCCTATTATACTAAGAAAACGAATGCCCCTGTGATTACCACACACTTCTTTTTCCCCTTTTCCTTTGTACAAGGGAATAATTATACCTGACTTCCAATCCTCCGGGACTCTACCTTCCTCCCAGGTCAATCTACACATCTTCCACATCCATTCTACTACTATCTCTCCCCCATGCTTCAGCATTTCACCACACACTCCATCAATTCCTGGGTCTTTCCCCAATTTAACTTTCTTCATTGCTTCCACAACTTCTATCCTACTGATTTCTTCCTGTCTTCTCACCTCCCTCCTTCTCCCAGCCATTCCCCAACCACCTTGGTATTTCATGTCATGTTTATTGTGGAAATCTACATTAGTTGGAGGAATTGTTTTCTAGTGAATAATATCCAACCATGCATCATCCAGTCCAAGACTTTATTACTCCATCTGGAGCATATGGGCCTAGGACAAGGGTAATTGAGTCACTTATTCATTCATTAATTCATCTAATCCAGTGTTGCCCCATGAGGTGTATAGGACCCCTGGGCAAGGTAAGTTGGTCCTGAAATTTAAGATGGGAGTGCCCAGCCTCACTCATCCTTGAGTGGCAATACGTGAGCAATAAACCCCAACCACCCCTTAGATATGAACCTGCACCTGGTCACCTGATTGGAGTGCCCTCTAAACCACCAGGTGCCATAAATTGGTTATATGGTTTTTGTGGTAAGTGGGGGCGCTCACCATCCACTTACTCGATGTAGTGCTGCTTTGGGTGTCTGCCCTTTCCTCTCTTCCATCCTTCCTCTTCTGTCGAAATCTTTCCTTCATTCTGTTCTCTTTCTTCTGCCTATGAGTGACATTACACTCCCTCTTGCATCTTTCTTTCCTTCATCCTTTCCTCTTTCTTCTGCCTATGGGTGGCTCTGCGCTGAGTGACAAGCCAGATTGTTTCCTGTACACCAGGAATCCATTTACTACGCTGGGTGGTAACCACATAACAAAATTATGGCGCCTGGTGGTTTAGTGGGTAATTAAGGTGCTCCAGTCGGATTGAGCTTATGTAGGTCCATATCCAAGGGGGGTTAATTGTTCACATAATACCACTCAGGGATGAGTGAGGCTGGTCACTCTGATCTTAAATGTCAGGACCAACTTGCCTAGCCCCAGGTTCCTACGCTTCTTATGGGACGACACAGGATTGGATGATGGATGATAATTGCCACCCAGTGTAATAAATGGTTTCCTGGTGTACAGGAAACCATTAGGCTTGTCACTCAGTGTAGTCACCCGTAGACAGAAGGAAGAGGAAAGATTGAAGGAAAGAAAAACAGAAGAGGAGGGATGGAAAGGAAGGAAGGAAGAGAGGAAATGGGCAGGCACCCGAGAGCCGCAACGCATTGAGTGAACATTATGCAGATTCTTTATTACAATATGTTAGTTTTATTATGTAATGTCTCAATATACATTATGATGATTTAATGTCTTCTTTCCCCAACTGCATGATACTGAAGATGGTGAAGATTCTGATTAATTCAGGAATGAATTACATGTTAATACTTTGATATGCGTTACTGTATTATTATGTTGTTTCATTTTCAGGTTTCTGTTGTCTGCAGAGCCCCTGACAGTCAGTGAGTACTTTTAGAATTATTTGTTGCATTTTTTAAAAATTAATTTTAACTTTTTTGTTTAATGACGGAGAGACAGAGAAATTGGAAAACAGTAAAGAGAATGAGAGAAAGGAGGTGATGATTAATGATCACTGAAGAAAAAAGACTACAGTATTATCCCGGTTATCCAGTTACCAGGCTACCGCAATTATCAGACAAACGGGAAAATTCAGTGACTGGCTAAGATGTAAATAATATAATTGTGCCACTTTCATTGGCCACCCCAGCACAGGTTAGTCATGTGAGACTGGGTGAAGTTGGGGAGGATGTCAAGTCATTTCTGGTCAAGGTCGTTTCCTAGTTAATCCCCTTTCCAGCTGCCCCCCCCCCTCCTCCCCCTCTAGGTTAGTCACCTTACATACTTCCACAAATCACCAGTCAGCTTTCCACTGTCAGTCAGTAAACAAGCACTCTCCCCATTGTGCTATCCTGTGTTGTCGTGTCCTGATTAGTGATGTTCTCTGAAGCCTAAAGTGCAAACAAATCTTTACACATTGTGGTCACCTTGAAACAAAAGCTGAACAAATGCAAGTCTTGAAAATGAACATTGTAAGACACTGATAACAGAATTTAATATAAGAAATGCCACAAGTTAAGATACGAAATCACAGGGACCCAGGCTATTTGTGTGTGTGTGTGTGTGTGTGTGTGTGTGTGTGTGTGTGTATGTATGTGTGTATGTATGTGTGTGAAAAGCAAGATGAATAATTCCACTGAAAAAGGTATACTCTTCATTGGCCAAAAATGTATGGTACCAATGCAGTTTTCTACCAAACCAGCCGACCCTAACTATCCACAAGCTTCCAGCATCTTACATACCTTGGCAAGTCTATTCTGTTAAAATATTATTCATTTTATTCATAAAAACATGGAAAAATAAGCTTTAGAAATAAAATCATGAGCATTTATTGGTGACCTGATGATTTGGGAAGAAGTGTTCTATAGTAGAATTATCACAAGTTCATGACTCTCTTGCTCAATTATGTGTATGTGCCCTCACTGCCACTGACTCACTCCACCCCTCACTCGCAACTCAGTTGTTTTGCAAATAAAACAGTAAATACATAGGGATTGCAAGTACAGTAATTTCATCAAATAAAACGAATGGTTGATTTCTGTTAGTTAGAGTTTATCTTTTCTGCCAGTATTGTGGTAGGTGGGGGCGCTCACCATCCACTCACTCAATGTAGTGCTGCTCTCGGGTGTCTGCCCTTTCCCCTCTTCCATCCTTCTTTCCTTCCATCCTCTTCTGTCTTCCTTTCCTTCATTCTTTCCTTGTCCTTCTGCTTACGGGTGACTTTACACTCCCTCTTCTGTCTTTCTTTCCTTCATTCTTTTCCTTCTGCCTGTGGGTGACTCTACACTGAGTGACAAGCCAAATGGTTTCCTGTACACCAGAAAACCATTTACTACGCTGGGTGGTAACCATATAACCAAATTTTGGCACCTGGTGGTTTAGTGGGTAATTATTGCGCTCCAGTCGGATTGAAACGGTGAAGATTTGTATCCAAGGGGTGGTTGGGGTTGATTGCTCATGTAATGCCACTTTGGGATGAGTGAGGTTGGTCACTCTCATCTTAAATGTCGAGACCAACTGCCTAGCCCCGGGCTCCTACGCTCCTCATGGGGCAATGTAGGATTGGATGATGATGATGATGAAGAAAATGCATTCTAAGATTGTCTTCTTAGGAAGCATTTGCATTGTCATCATATGTGTTCTGAGATATAATCTTAGAATGCATTTGCATTGGTATCAAATGCATTTTGAGATTATTTAATCTTAGAATGCCATTGCATTGTCATCAAATGTGTTCCAGAATTGTCATCTTAGAATGCATTTACTTTGTCATCAAATGTTTTCTAAGATGATGATGTCGTAAATCGCATTTGCATTATCTTCAAATATGTTATAAGACTGTCATCTTAGAACCCATCTGCAGTTAACAAATGTGTTCCAAGATGTCATCTTAGAATGCATTTGCATCAACATTGTCATCAGATGTGTTCTATTATGATGTCAACTTAGAGCACATTTGCATTGGCAGAGGAGAAAAACTAGCTGATAGATATGAAGCATTTATTTTGGGCTTTGACAAAATTACTGTACATGCAATTCCTTTGTATTTATTGTATTATCTGCAAAACAGCTGAGTGGCGAGTGAGAGATGGTGACGGTAGTCAAGTGAGGAATAAATGGGTAGGCCATGGCACATGTACACAACTGTTAGCAAGGGAGTTATGATAACTGTACTGTACAACACTTCTTTCCAAATCATCAGTTCTCCAATAAATGCTCAAGGTTTATTACTTAAGTTTACTTTTCTTTTTGATGAATAAAATACTGGATAATGAATAATGTTTAACGAAACAGACTTACCGTGTGCACTTTACACTACTGCAAGACACTGCAACCAAGTGTGTTACGTCAATGAGGGTGTGTTTTAGGTTATTTCAATGGAAAAATGTTAGTGTGGCCCTGGATATGAGCAGTATTGTATATACAGTAGTGATGTCAGAGTATATACTGTAATATCAGATACCCAGGAATAATTGGTAACCGGGAAGGTAAATTCCACAAGCTTCTCGGTTAATTGGGATTGTACTGTACTCTGAAGTTTGGATATAGTATCACAGACTGTGAAATTGTGGGACTGATGAGAGAAGAAAGTGTGAAAATGTGAGGGATGATGTTGAAAAATTGCTAACAAAAGAATGTTACTTAAGGAACCAATGGAAAAAGTATTTAGAAACCCGTTGAATGTGTTTAGTAAAAGCGAAGTAGCTTAACCAGGCACCAGAAATAGCAACTCTTGACATACCAAAGTTGCCAAAGTCTTGCAGAAGTGAAATGTGTACAGTAAGGTATGCAAGAGTTGCTGAGTTTCTTGTGGCTTGTTACCAAATACATAGCCACATTTATCTCTTGTTGTAGCCACCTGCACTCTTGGAGGGGGAAACGGGGTAATGAAACCCTCCCAGCTGGACCTGACTATTTATACGGTCATACCTGGAATTGCAATTTCACTCTCAGTATGCTTTAATGGCATCACTCGTCATTGTTACAACACTTGGTCATACACATAATTACAATTTACCAAAGTTTACTTTTTGTACACATATTGCTTTAATTCTCGTCCTTATGGCGTCTGGCAATAGATAGATACATAGACTTTCCAACATTTATAATCGGGTTATGTCGTGACATCAACCATGTGCAGATCAATTAGCATTCTTAAAGGTAAGCAACGGCAACTCACTTGTGGCGGGTCCAATTTTCATCTGACAATATCAGTGTGTGGGTAGGGTTGTAAAGTACACAACACTAGTCCCTCATAGGCGTAATATTCTTACAGCAGTAACACCACAGGATGGTCGTGGAGTCGCACATTGTGCTTGAACTCCACTCTTTTGGAGTCTCCGTCTAGTAAATCCGCGGGATCGATGTTACCTCGTCCCTCACTCGACCCCGACTACCCACACACTGCCCCCATACTCGCCCATAGTGTCTAATCTAAGGCCTGGTGTTCATTATTGCCAGGCTAATGGATGTT
Organism: Coenobita brevimanus; assembly: GCF_032717465.1. Lineage (NCBI taxonomy): Eukaryota > Metazoa > Arthropoda > Malacostraca > Decapoda > Coenobitidae > Coenobita > Coenobita brevimanus. Next base: position 66,086,492 of record NC_136976.1, on the reverse strand, counting down.
ATGCTTACGCGACTGAAAACATCATGTAAGCATCCTTGTGCCTTTCTCTCTCTCTACCGCATTAGATGTGGTAAGACTTGTAGTACTGTTTTGGGTCTGTGGTAGCCAAACATGTTACTACCCATTAATTTTTATTTTATTTTACTATTTTTTTTTTTTATACAGTATTGCTGTACTTTGAAATCATGATGCTTGCATAGTTCACCAGAAAAGTAAGGCGGATAATTAACATTGAAAACAGTAGTTGACACTGAATGTATAAGAAATACTCTAACTCTGTAACACTTGCAAGGAATGTTACTTTGCCGTTGTGATGCTCTTCAGTCTTACCTAGTTAACAAAGTATCAAGCTGTTTTCATGACACTGTAAGTAGTCGTGTAGTAGGAGTTGTTTGTAACTGAGAATGTTACTAATGTATTTCTTTTGATACGTTGCTGTAATCTGTAATCATGATGCTTGCATAGTTCACCTGAATAACAAGGTTGAGAGTTTTTACTGATAGATATATATATGAAGTAAGAGGTAAAACTCTGAGCAACATTTACTGAAAAGTCATAATGCATTTCAGCTGAGATTGGCTTCAGGGTGATGTCCAGTTGACAACTCATCAAACTTATCATGGTATGTAATTCTCTTGTTGGGGTTGCTTTTAGTGGGTAGATGTGTAGTAGTTTCCAAGGCAGTTTGGCTGAACAGCCCCACTGGGTAAAATGTGTATTAGTCTTTGCCTGTAAATGAAGGCTTGAGTGAAAGCTCTTAAATATTTTGTCTCTGGAGTGTGGGTGTAGTATTTAAAATTACTGATGTAACCTAGGGGATTGACAAGGGCATATCATTTCAATTTATTTATTTTTTTAAACAGTAAACAGTGAGGTTTTCACTCTGTCGGTTACGTTTATTTGAAGCTACAGAATATTGTGAATGTTTTTGGTGTATCCGATAGAGCCAGGAGGATTACAAAGGAAAGCAAACAGCAGCAGACCTTATGGTCCTTTTGAGGCTGCTTGTTACAGAGTAGACTATGACTACAAGATCTATCTCTACATGCTGAAGGATAAAAATAGTAAAGCAAGAAGGCTATCTCCACCCCCAAGTCCTCCAGGAAAAAGTGAGAAAAACCACCATGCAGCATGGAAAAACTGATGTGGAAATTTCACCGGAAGGACTAGAAAGGAAAAGTCACATTCTGTCAATAAACTACTGGTTTGAATAACCTGAAAGAGAAAGTGAACAAATCTAATAACTACGACATGACATGATGAACGGGTGTGTTGAGTTAACCCTTTAAGTCCGGTTCTGGTCTTAAGACGGGTTCTCTTGATGTATACCGGGTCGGGACTTATGAGTAAAAGAGCCTCAGGCGACGGGTGACATCGTTTGATACCCCCTGCCTTCCATGTTGCACTCAGAGTGGTCTGGGCTCTGACGTCATATGTAAACAAACCTGCTGGTACAAATGTACCAGGGTTTGGGGTGGATTTTTTTTTAATTTTCACATTTTATGCTTAAATAATTACTTAAAAATGACTCATAAATCATAACATAATTTTCTACAAACAAACATATGCCTAAAATGCTTCAAAAATATGTTATAATAACAGTACATGTGACCGATTTTTTTTCACGTCTGCCCACACGCAGGGTTAAGGCAACACGATTGTGTTTATCATGGAATTAGAGGGAAATCTTCATTTTTCGCCCTCAAAACGGGCTTCAGATGATATGGCAGAACTGAACATCAACTTGGAGAACTCTGAAGTGACTAGTAGACCCGGTGAAGAGATGGAAGTGCATGACATCACTGATTTTGAGGGATATTCAGCCAGTGATACAGAAACTCCATCAACCTTTGGGGTATCAGTGAGTAGTATTGGCGTGAAACGTAAGTTATCGCCAGGTTTGGAGTATGATAGTGATGACCAGGAGAGTGGTAGTGACAGTGAGGGGATGGCAGACAGTGACAGTGATGGATTTATTCCCATGAGTGACGAGAGTGTTGATGATTCAGACCTAAGTGATGATGATGATGCTGATGATGACCCCAAGGTGTGTGACCCTCCCCGTAGGCCTGGTGGTACTGGTAGTGCTGATGGATCTGGGTTTATCTGGGCAAATGGTGATAGATTCATACCAAATTGCTATAGATTTGATGCAACTCACAGTGGAGTGACAAGGGCTGCTGGTGTAGACAAAAACAGCTCTAAAATGGAGTATTTTCTCCTGTTTTTTGATGGTGAAATTCTTGATTATTTGTTTTGAAAATAATTGTACACAGAAGCAAGAAATAAGTTTTTCTAATAACAAAAGAATGTTCTGTTCAAACTATAACAACAAGAAGAAAAGTTTTGTTGAATGAGAAGAAATAAGTTCTGTTCTGATTACTGGTGGCATAAGTAAAGTTCAAAAGTTGAAATTACAATTTTTTGAATATGGAAACAAATTCTGTTTTGAAAATAATTGTACACAGAAGCAAGAAATAAGTTTTTCTAATAAGAAAAGAATGTTCTGTTCAAACTATAAGTGAAAACAACAGATGGAAAAAAGTTGTGTTTATTTATGTTCTGTGGCTTCCTCATGGATTATCCATACTACATTCATCAGCTGTACCGTCAGTAATGGGTAGGTAAAATATAATTATTATTATTTTTATTGATATTTCATCATTATCCATCATCCCAAACACACAAATCATAAAAATATGACCTCTCAAATTTCCCGAAACATTTGCCTTCCGGGGCATATCTGCGAATTCCGAATTGCCTCACAGAGGGGTTGATGGGGCATCTGAAGACATAATGTGGAAACTGCACAGTTTGGATGTTCAGGGGTGGTGTGGCTGCCTTGCCTGGCGCTTTTAAGGTAGGCAGCAGTCAGTCAGCCCCAACTCCGTTCACACCAATGAGACAAGGAACTCTCCCATGTAGGACAAGTACACAAGTTTCCTCCTGAAGCAGTGACCCCTGGTACATTAAAAAAAATTCCAATGGTGGTCACTTGGCTGACAGGGACCCTCAGTGATCCACAGCCCATCACAGGTGGAAAGTAAGGGTAGTGACTTAACTCAGAGCTATCTGTACAGATCCTAATCTGTGCTTATATTACTTTATTTGCACTGTATAGTTTGAAAAATATATAGTGACGTGATGCGACGCTACGTATGGGTACATTGTTTACGGGGTGTCTTGTAGACAAAAGGGGAATGAACTTACAAGTAGCTGGTAAAAGTAAGTTTTTTGGACAGAAAAAGAGTCAGCTGAGGATTCTCTTGCGAATACTTGTCTATTTTGTTTTTGAGTATCTTGAGATACTGTTCATGGTATCTGTGGGGAGTCTGTTCCAGGTATTTACGACTGTTGAAGTATTTTGCTTCATGGGATTGGAAACACTTTCCCATAATTTTACAGCCATTACTTCTGGTTTGGCTCGACCAGTCTATTTCAAAGTATTTATCCATGTATAAGTTGTCATATCCCTTTATGATTTTGAAAACTTCAATAAGGTCACCTCTTAACCCGCGTTTTGTTAGTCTAAATAATTTAAGTTCTTCAAGCATGCCTCATGGTTTGTTTCTCAGTTGTGGTATCATTTTTGTGATTCTTCACTGTATTTTTTGTAATTTTTCCATGTCCTTTCTGTAGTACGGAGACCAGAATTGCACACAATAGGAGCGTTCGCGCGACTTTTTTTTTTTTTTTTTTTTTTTTTTTTTTTCTCTGGGCATAGGCTTTACAGCCTGCTATCAAGGCCCAGCAGTCCTCCTACATACCATACACCTCTACATGTCACCACTTCGGCGCTAACACCCACCGTCCATACTGAATACATGCCAGGGCTGTCTCATACAGGACTGGTGTATTGGTATTAGCGGGGGTATTTTTACGACATGTCGGCGGGTCTGCTGGTAGATCAGTAAAGTCTGATTTAATGAAATTCAAATCCTTAAACTGTTCCCTGCCCCAGCCAGGATTTGAACCTGGGGGCAGGCCACATCTCTACCGATTGAGCCACCGCCTCCCCAGTGCCAGATATCACCGGTATTTTAATTTTTCGGACGGAAAAAAAATCACGTCGGGCAATGATTGAATGGCCTTTTTCATGCATGATATATATTGTAAAAATATGTAAATATTCTATTTCTTCTCAATAAAACAGTGCTTTGTCAATGGAGCATGAAAAAATATAGTAATATAAAAAATATTTCACAGCGGTTGCAGCCTGGTTTATGCATGCATAGAAATATATGTGTATATCTTTAACCAACAATAATAATTGATTATAATTCATACTAACACATTAAACTCCGTGTGAGTAAGAATAAAACTTAATTCACTTCAAGAAAGCATGTCGACATTTAGTTGCTGCCTCTGGTACAACAAGTTTTCCATGCAAACCAAAACACCCATGTCTTTACTCGCACTGTGACCTACTCCATCAGCTGACTTGCTTCGTACGTCTGGCAGCGCTAGGCTTCGATACGCTGTAACATTTTAGAGTCTAATAAATATTAAACTATGGATAGGCCATATTTGCCATTTTTTGTACGTCAGATTATATACGATTGTCGTTATTCATACGCCTTTTTTGCTTCTTACAGTCCAAAAACAGTCTTATTGGCAGATACTGTCCTAACCTTCTTATGGAAGAATATATAAATATACGAATTTTTAGGTGATATTTTGGGAGAAAACAAAAGTAAGAGTAATTTACATTTTTTTTAAAGGTATCTGCTTAACCAGTATCGTAAATATCGATCAGAAAAAAAATACTGAAGTTTAACTAAGACCCCCTTAGCCCGTCAAAACGAAAATGAGACATAGTTTCTGGTGGTGTCCGGCAGATTTTCCACTCAGCGCGAATGCTCCTATACTCAAGATGGGGATGCACTAGCAAGTTGTACAAGGCAAGTATTACTTTTTCTGATTTAAACTCGAAAGTTCTTCCAATAAAACCCACCAGCTTGTTTGCAGTTTTAACCACCTTGGTGCACTGCTTACTCAGTTTTAGGTCATTTGATGTTATCACACCAAGATCCTTTTCATTGTCTGTACTTGATAACTGGATGTTATTCATTGTGTAATTCTCATGGACGTTGTTGCTTCCAATATTAAGTACTTTACATTTTTCTGTGTTGAATTTCATTTGCCATTTTTCTGGCCAGCTTGCTAAAGTATTAAAGTCATTTTGTAACTGCTGCCACTGTAACTTTTAAATTACTTTACTGGTTATTTTATTATCATCTGCAAATTTGGGTACTTCACAATTTAGACCCCCATCTATATCGTTTATATAGATAATAAGTATCGGTCCAAGTACAGAGCCCTGGGGAACACCGCTAATCACATTACTCCATATGGATTCATTTCCTTCAGTCTCTAGAATTAGATCTTGTAGTCATAGTCTAGTCTGTAACAAGCAGCCTCGTAAGGGCCATAAGGTCTGTTGCTGTTTGCTCCTTTGTATTTGTATTTCTTTGTATTCCTCCTCCTCCTCCTCCTATTTTATATACGGTATATTCTCTTATTATTTTTCCATATTTTTTTCCTTCAGTACTTGGCATACGTCGTTATGTTTCGTTTCAAGGCTCCAACATGCTTGCATGCGTTGGCCTTGGTCACCTAATGATGGCTTTCCATGCTGCACGATCTATGGCAGCCTCCCAGTTCAGTCCCTTAACCCTTAGGTCACACTTAATGACCTTGTCCCATGTCTTTCTTGGTCTACCCCTCGCAACCCCACCCCCAATATTAACACTTCTCACTTTTTGCACCCAGTTATCATCCCCCATCCTCTCCACATACCCAAACCATCTCAATCTACCTCTCCACATCACAACACCAATACACTCCAGTCCGATCCTACCTCTCAACTCTTCCATCAGAAACCCAGCCCCCCCAGGCCTTGCACGCAGGGACGCATTGCACATCCACCTAATCATTGTCATTTCTGTACGTTTGAGCCTGCAAATATTCTCTTCCTTTACTGCCAAGGTCTCACTACCATACAGCATCACACTCGTAACACATGCTGCATATGAACACCCGATAGCACGTAGGGAGAGTCCTCTCAATGTCAGGAGAGGCAACAGCTGCCTGAGCTTCTTCCAACCACTTCTTACCCTAGCCACAGAGCTAGCTCCAGCCACACCTACATCACATAACACGTCTCCCAAATAACAAAACTCTTCCAGACACTCAAGAAACTCACCAGCAATTTCAATCCTTTCATGCCTGACAATCTCCACCTGCTCTCCCCAACACGCCGCACATATAAAATCAGCATTATCTCGCAGTGTACCTCTAATACCACTGCATCTCTTGTGCACACATTTATCACAAACACTGAACAAGATGGAATTACTTCCCACGCCCTTGTGGCAAACTGCACATGGCCACTCTCCCTCTTCTTTGACTGTACCACCACCAACCCTAGATATCATCACTTTTGTTTTATCTGCATTTACCCTTAAGCCCATGTGCCCCATACCATCTCTCCACTTCCTAAAGCTTTCCTCCGCCTCCCTTTCATTCTCTGCAATCAACACCAACTCATCAGCATACAACATCTCCCATGGGAGTCTGTTTCTGAAGTCATGTGAGAGGGCTTCAGGTACCATGATAAACAACATGGGACTCAAAACTGACCCCTGATGCACACCAACAATCACGGAAAACTCATCACTCAAATGTCCATTCACTCTTACATGGGTGCAAGCACCCACGTACATGGCCATAACCAACCCAACCAGCCACTCCTCCAAGCCAAGCTTTCTCATTGCCCACTTCACCACCTCTCTAGGGACTCTGTCAAAGGCCTTTTCCAAATCAACGAAAACAAAATACAGATCCTTTTTTTTCCTAATGTATTTTTCCTGAAGCTGTCGAACAATGAAAATGGCATCAGTGGTCCCCCTGCCTGGCATAAACCCAAACTGCCATCTCATCAATATTCACTCTTTCTCTAATCATACCTTCTAGAACTCTCTCCATTACCTTCATTATCTGATCTAAAAGCCTTATACGACTATAATTTCCTCTTTCCAGGGTATCACCCTTCCTTGTACACTTTTACAGTTACACTCTTCAACCAGTCATCTTGGACAACACATTGATATCATATTTATCAGGTCCATGACTAACCTCACCTCTGTATCTCCTGAGGCCTTCAACATTTTGACAGTCAACCCAGACACATCTGCTGCAGGTCCCACCTGCATCCTGCCTATTGCCTCACTCACAATAGCAGCGTCAATCAAAGGCCAAGGGCCAAACACTGGATTTGCTGGCTCCAAACCTTCTCTGTCCCAGTCAAACTCTTCATTCAACAACTGGCAATAATGCTGTCTCCTTGCATCTTTAACATCCCCACTGTTCACCACTACTCTTCCTTCATCATTCTTCACACATTGCCCACCTATAATATTCCGATTATCCATCTTCATCTGATTTGCCACTTTAATTATTATCATTTTTCCTTTCCCCATGATTTAGGTTATCAAGTAAAAGGCTCTGTCACTCAGACTTCGCCCTCTATACCTCTCTTCTAGCCCTACGGTTGGCAGCCAAGTATTCCTCCTTGTTACCACCCTTCTTCCATTTCCAGAAAATTCTTCTTTTCTCCTTTACTGCAGCTTCTACACCCTCATCCTTCTTTTGCACCTGACTTATATGCCCTTCATTTAAGTATAAAGGCAAAATCACACCCACTGCATTGATACAACTCATACAAGTCTTCTGCCATATTTCAAGCGATTTTCATTGCTCTGTCTCAACAACATTTTATAATTGCACAGTGCTGTCATATCCAGTGGTGTGAAGATCATTACACATACAGTACCTTATCAGCGCCTGCTGTCTTCCTATACACCAGTCACTTTAGAGCATATTGTTACATTCTCAGGCACCGTATTCTTTTGATTTCCTGTTTGTTAGTGTTCTCAGATGTTAATTGTTGTCACCTTGCTCTCACCTGGGAACCCTTAGCATCTCCAGGCTTCTTTGTCTTAGTACACTTCATTCATTACCCTCTTCTCTCTCACATATAGTAGTCCCCCAATTTGAGTGTGCCCAGTTGGTACTAAACAAGTTTTGTGCAGAAAGATAAACCCTGGCCTGACCCACAAAACGAAGAAAAAAAAAAATGTGGATGCATGCTTACCCCACCTGGAATAAATTAAACAGTGTCCTTTTGTACAGCAGGATTTTGCTAAAACAAATGGTCATAAATTCAACATGGTTAAAATTATGGGATATGAAATGAGGGGAGGCGATGGCTGAATCGGTAGAGAAGCGGCCTGCAGTCCTAATGGACCCAGGGTCGAATCCCGGCTGGGGCAGGGAACAGTTTAAGGATTTGAATTTCCTAAAACCAGACTTTCCTGATCTACCAGATGACCCACCGACATGTCGTAAAAAATACTCCCGCTAATACTAATACACCAGTCCTGTATGAGGCAGCCCTATCATGTATTCAATATGGATGGTGGGTGTTAGCACCGAAGTGGTGACATGTGGAGGTGTAGGAGGACTACTGGGCCTTGGGATAGGTCAATGTCCCCGAGAAGTAGGCCCTGAAGCCTTTGCCCAGAGTCGGACACGTAAAAAAAAAAAAATCTGTCTACACAATCAGCTGTGCATGCACACACACACACACACACACACCAGATAATTGCTGTACTTTATTTCCTTCCCAGATACCCAGTCATCACTGTCTCTTGTCTTTGCAAAGGATCAGCATTTGTATACCTCCCCCCTCCCCAGACGATGTTCATAGAGGATTTATGTGTACTACAATGAATGTTAGCTATGATCAGGAGGGGGTAAAAGTTTTCCAAGAGGGCCAAAGGGGGGACTTTGGAAAAATTTAGGGATTTTTGCCATATCAGTTAGCCATATACATGTAACATGTTTTTGAATGGCACCATTTGCACGGTAAATTTCCTGGTTATAGTACGTTAGCCGTGCAAATTGAGGATCTGTTGTATACTGCAGTACATATTTCATTCTCATCCACATCACACAAGGTCTTTGTCTTTCAGTAGTGCATTCATGATAATTATAAATGCTATAATCTTATTTTGGGTACCTTGTATGAAGGTACATTATTCTTTGGATATGTCTGTACCATCTCAGTGTATTTGTTCAACAATAACACTGGACTCCTATTGCCCTTGCTTCTAATTTGAATATTTCCTAAATAGGAATGGTATTTTTTGGTGGATTATTGATGGTTGGTTTTGATAGATTAAAGAGGCAGTTTAGTTGGAGACTAGAAATGATGACTTTTTACACATCATAAAGCAATAATGATTTTGTAACTGTTGAAAATACATGCATGGCTCTGATCTGTGGTACATAATGAAATTCTTCATTACTGCACATACTACAGGTATTCTTAATGTACATTTGTCTTTATATGCAGATGCTGTGTGAGCTGCTGCCTGATATTTTGGTCACAAAGAATATAAGTTTCTTGGTGAGTTTTTATTTTATCTTTTTTTCTTTTTAGCATATATAGTGCGGTATAACTGGTGTTTACATTGGTTTGGATTCCTCCTCCTCCTCCTTCTCCTCCTTCTCCCAATAACTGATATTTGATAAACTGTTTTGTTGTCATTGTAAGTTTTATATTTCTGTGAAAGAATATTAACTTTGTTACCCCTGCCAGTGAAATAGGAGGAGGTTATATATTCACCTATGTTTGTCTGTCTCTCTTTGTCCAGATAGTATCTCGGAAAGTTCTCAACGATTTTCATTGAAATTTGGTGGAAGGGTGGGCCTTGGGCCAAGAAAGAATTGATTATATTTCGGGCAGATCAGGATCTAGATCCTGTATATATTATCTCCAAAAGTTCTCTGTGAATTTCAATAAAAATTTTTGGAAGAGTGGGGCATGGGTCAAGGAACAATTAATTAAATTTTGGGGTGGATGTGAATCCTACGTAATCCACGCAGGGTCCATGGATCCGGATTTGGATCCTTTTTAAAGGCATTGGTGGAAGTATGTGCGCTGTGAGTGCTTTATAGTTTCGAGTATGCATTTTTAAATTTATTTATTATTTTTGGCATCTTTTACATTGTTGTTTGGCAGCTTATGACCCTGTCAGTTTCACCACCAGGTTTGTATTATATTTAATAATCAATCAGTCAGCACCTCTCCCTCCCCTCTTTTTCACCCCTGTTCTCCCTCCTCTTCTCTCTCCTCCCTCCTCTTCCTTCTCTCTCCTCCCTCCTCTTCCTTCTCTCTCCATCCTCTCTCCTTCCTCCTCTTCCTTCTCTCTCCATCCTCTCTCCTCCCTCCCCTTTCCATCTCCTCCTCCTCCTTTCTTCTCTCTACCTCTTTCCCCCTCTCCTCCCTCCACCTCCTTCTCCCCTCTCCTTCTCCACCTCCTCCCTTCTCCTCCCTCCATCTCCTCCTCCCTTCTCCCTCCACCTCCTCCTCCCCTCACCTCCCTCCTCCTCCTCCCCTCTCCTCCCCCTCCTCCTCCCCTCTCCTCCCCCTCCTCCCCTCTCCTCCTCCTCCTCCCCCTCCTCCCCTCTCCTCCTCCCTTCTCCTCCTCCTCCTCCCCTCTCCTCCTCCCTTCTCCTCCTCTTCCTCCCCTCTCCTCCTCCCCTCTTCCTCCTCCTCCTCCCCCTCCCCCTCCTCCCCCTCCCCCTCCCCTCTTCCTCTCTCCCTCTCTTCCTCCCTCCCTCTCTTCCTCCCTGTCTCTCCCCCTTCTCCCCTCTCCTCCTCCTCTTCCCCTCTTCTCCTCCCCCTCTTCTCCTCCCCCTCCTCTTCCCCCTCCTCTTCCTCCCCTTCTCCTCTTCCCTTCTCCTCCTTCCCCCTCCCCTCTTCTCCCTCCTTCTCATCCCCTCTCCTCCCTATGCTTCCTCCCCTTTCCTCCCTCTGCCTCCTCCTCCTCTCTCCTCCCTCTGCCCCCTCCTCCCTCTGCCCCCTCCTCCCCCTGCCCCCTCCTCCCCCTCCTCCCTCTGCCTCTTCCTCCTCCTCCTCCTCTCTCCTCTGTCTGCCTCCTCCTCCCCTCTCCTCCCTATGCTTCCTCCCCTTTCCTCCCTCTGCCTCCTCCTCCTCTCTCCTCCCTCTGCCTCCTCCTCTCCTCCCTCTGCCTCCTCCTCTCCTCTCCTCTCCTCCCTCTGCCTCCTCCTCTCCTCCCCTCTCCTCTCCTCTCCTCTCCTCCCCTCCCCTCTCCTCTCCTCCCTCTGCCTCCTCCTCTCCTCTCCTCTCCTCTCCTCTCCTCTCCTCCCTCTGCCTCCTGCTTCCCCTCTCCCCCCATCACTACCCCTCTCCTTGACCTCCCCTCTTCTCCCCACCACTACCCCCGCTGTGACCCCCCTCCCCCCACCCCCTTGACCTCTCCTCTTCCCCTACCCCTTACCCCCTCTCCGTGACCTCCCTTCTCCCACGCAACTCTCAGGCACTCACTCTCCTCCCCTCTCCTCCCTCTGCCTCCTCCTCCCCTCTCCTCCCTCTGTCTCCTCCTCCCCTCTCCTCCCTCTGCCTCCTCCTCCTCCTCCTCTCTCCTCCCTCTGCCTCCTTCTCCTCCTCTCTCCTTCCTCTGCCTCCTTCTCCTCCTCTCTCTGCCTCCTTCTCCTCCTCTCTCCTCCCTCTGCTTCCTCTTCCCCTCGCCTCGCTCTGCTTCCTCTTCCCTCTGCCTCCGCCTCCCCTCTGTTCCCTCTGCCTTCACTCTCATTCTCCTCATCATCGTCATCCTCAGCTTGAAGGTTTGAGCGATGTATGCATGATTGTGTTGGTCATATAACAGATTGTGTGTGATAGTTCAGCCTTTCTGCTACTCTTGTTTCTGCATCCTACATCACCCCATCGTTTTGGTGGGAATTAGGGTTGGGTTGATTACAACAGTGTGATACAGAATAGAGTTAAATATGCAAATGAAGTAGTAAGAATAGCAAGAGGATAGGAAGATAGCTGACACCATGAAAACCTTGAGACAAAACAGAGATCTTAGTGTAACCACTGAGAGAGGCTTGCATGGAAGAGTTTGTGCTCTCATTAGCTTATGGATGTGGGAGGCATGAAAAAGTAAAGTCTGGAATAGGAACAGTGGAAGTTGAGTTACTGAGGAATGTATGTGAAGTGCAGAGAGTGGATAAGATAAGAAATATATAATTTTGGAGGAGGCGGAGTGAGGAACTCTGTTGACATTGCAGTCAGTGTGTGCTTAGATGGTATGGGAATGTGGAGAGAATAAGTGTAAAAAGTAAGCTGAAAAGGGTGTATTTGAGTGAGTTTGAATGTGGGAGGCAGTGTACCTAGTAGGTGGGTAGGTATGGTAAATGAGTCTGTGAGAAAATGAGGTGTGGAGATCAATGATGCCAGGGAACTGATGAAATTGAGCTGGTTTAAAGGATTTTGTATGAAGGAATGTTTAATGAGTGTGGCACCCCTTTCTTTACCCGTTGGTCATAGTTTTTAGATTGACTGTGGTGGTAGGTAATATGAAGTATGTAAGTATTGGTGATGCCCATGAGATGGAGTCAAGATTCAGGGGGCATGAATGATTAATGAATGAGTGCAATCCACTTCAGATGGGCATATTGTTGATAATTCTCAGTCTGTCAGATTTTTTTGCTGCTTTTTGGACACTACCTTACCCCATCCTTGGGTGGGAAAAAAGAGGTTGGTATTATGATAATGATGTGTGGAAATTTATGCCTGTGAGATAGTCATGATTCCAGAGCCATGGGTGGTGAGTGAGTGTATGATTTTATTTCTTTTGGCATGCTGTTGATTCCCCCCTCCCTCCTTTCTCTCTCTCTCCCCTCCCCACCCCATCCCACCCCCAACAGTGCGTAGGCAAGAGGTGGGATGATGATGATGAAACATTTGCAGATTTAATAAAGAAGAGTACTGATGCTGAAGTTCCTTTCCTCTGTGTTGTTCATCTTTTTTTATATGATTAGGAGGATTTAAATACATATCTAAAATTACTGTACTGAGTTCAGAAGCAAATAATTTTTAAAAAGAAATATAATATTGGTTATAAGAATTAGTGTTGTCTTGGTTTTTGGGTAGAAATATTATTGACATGTGAAGACAAGAAATGATGACTTTACACATCATAAGCAAATATGTTTGTGACTGTTGAAAATACATGCATGGCTCTGATCTGTGTTACACACAAGCAAGGTCTCCTTTCCATACTGTTTCTCTTTCCATAATCTCTTGTTCCTTTTTTCAGATATGTCAAGATAAATGTCTGACAAGTCACGTTACACTGTATAAAGGATCTCGGTGTAAGTGTCACAGTAAGTGTCACAGAAAAATTATTTTAGCATCCAGTAATGTACAGTGGCCTCATGTCCACCACAGTAAGTAGATCAGACAACAGTGTTGCTTTGGGCTAAATTTATCCTGGACAGATAATAAGCCTAATGGGGAAAAATTATTGTGATCATACAAGGGTAATTTAAGGCACAAGAATTCCTAGAATGTTGTAAACAGTGATAATAGGCAAGCATGCACAGTTACAGTTTGACATGATGAATAGAGGAGGAAAAAGAAAAAAAAGGCTGCTGTCCAACATGCTGTTATGGTGTTCGTATGCTGGCAAGCACATCGGTGGAAGCAAACCTTACTAATGTAAGTTTTCCTCATTAAACTAATTTCTTTTTTTTACTGAATATTTTGAGTATGTACCTAACTAAAGGCAATTAGTACTAAAGAAATGTGTGTAGTATATGAGGCCACTGTATGTGATGAAGTAAAGTACAGTCACAACTGCTATGTGATAGGGTTACTTCAAGTGAAAACCCATTGTAGAACAAATTATCGTGTAATGAGGTCGACATAGCATGAATTCATTGGGGATAGGGAGGGGGCTTGTGACCATGTAACTTGCAGTCTTTATTTAAAAGAAAGAAAGAAAAAAAAAAAAAGGCTTTCCCTCAGTGCCCCTGAGCAACACCACACTTTCCACTAGGGTCAGCATCCTTGCCAGACAAGATTTCTGAGTTTCAGTATTTCACATGCAAAAAGTCATCACTTCACTTAAAATTGTACATGGCACTATTTGTTATGCACTACCGGTGTTATTTTGCATTAGCAGTGGAGTTTCAGTGGTCTTGCATGCACAAAATGGTGTGAAGGGTAGATGATCACAGCAAATGTAAACACTGGGCAGCCATCAAGGCTCAGTCAGCTGACTGGAAAGTATAGTTATCAGCTGACTGGAAGGCTGTGTATGCATAAGAGACACGATTTCTGAGTCATATGTTTCAGAATTTCACACACACAAAGTTGTCACATAATTTTGCACACTGTACTTGTTTCGTTTCGTTTCATTTTTAAAGGCTCCAGCATGCTTGCGTGTGTCGGCCTTGGTCACCCAATTGCGGCTCTCCATGCTGCACGATCCATTGCAGCCTCCCTGTTCAGTCCCTTAACCCTGAGATCACTTAATGACCTCGTCCCATGTCTTTCTCGGTCTACCCCTCATAACCCCACCCCCAATATTAACACTTCTCACCTTCCTCACCCAATTATCATTCCCCCCCCCCCCAAAAAAAAAAAAAAAAGTATAATGTTTTACTTCCTACAGGATGTCCTGTTATGTGATGGGGCAGCTTTGGGGAAAAAAAGGTAAGTTAATGTGTTTAGGTATTCCATACTTGATTTTATAGTTCATCACTGTGATGACAATACTTCCTTGGATGTCTGAGATATATTGAAGATAATTAGTGACTGACAGTCATTAACCATAATAATTTTATGTGCTGTACTTGGAGTGTTAATTTCCATGATGTGTTGCTGATTATTTCAGGTGCAGTGTTGCTGACATGGAAAGTGGGGGTAAGTATTACTTTAATTATGTTTGGATTATATAATATGGAGTTGAGTTTTACAATCATTTTAAGAAGCATCTAATGATATAATTATGTTGATTATTTTTTTTCTGAAAACCATAAAATGATAATGTTGATTATTGTTTTTCTGAAAACCATAAAATGATCATAATTGGATTATGATGAAACTTTACTCATGGTCCTTTCTTTTCAGATATTCAGTGCACTTGAGGCTCGGTAAGTATGCCCAAACATTCATATTATAGTTTAGGAATTTACATGATTACAAATTTTTGCCCCTATCGTTGATTAGTAATGACGATGTAAGATTAGTCTTTATGAGTATTGAGTAGCTAGCACTGCAGTAACTTTACTGAAGGTCTGTTTTTAATGTTTTTTAATCGTACTTCAGGAGTGCTGAACAGGAGGATGTACTGTACTGTGAGGTACCTAGGGTCAGTGCCAGTACCTGAACAGGTAATTATTTTCCCTTTAATCTGTCTTTTCTATCTGTTTTTTTGTCTTACTGTATAATATTATCTGTCTATAGGAAGATGCCTCAATTCCAGATGGGGTGGCTAGAAACAAATATACTCCATGTCACCCTCTTTTCTTACCATCAGACTCCCTTCTCACCGAACTCATACCTTGTTTGTTGTTATACAGTACCTCTCCACCTCATCCTCAGTGTCCCCCTTCATGTCTCTCACATACCCTCTGCTGATCACTTATAACAGTACTGACTATAGATTTCATGCAAATTGATGCTGTTTGAAATAGTTTTTGGTAGTGTTTTTATCCTTACCATTGTCAGTTCTTCAAGATATGGTATGTTATAGCATTGGGATTTTAGTGATTTTTTTTTTTTCTTCTTTTCAGATAGTGCCATAACTGTTTGGTGGAATAATTTTCCAGATCAGATATGGTGAGGAACTGTTTTTGATTATTTGCTGTTTTAGTAGAATTTAGTGAGTGTTTGTTGGGTGGGGGAGAGCCACCCTTTACTAAGCTGTTCTTATTCTAGTACACTCACCACAAATTGACTCAGGACCTACACACTGAATTTGTATGGTAGAGTTGTCTGTCTTAGCATTGTCTTTCCACCTCTGCCAAGTGATTTTTTTTGGCAAGAAGTAACTGGCAACTCCTCTGGTGTTGACCGGAGATGGTGAAACACTCAGCACGTCAGTGCTTGCCCAGAAGTGAGAGTGGGAGTATAATTTTGTTCCCGTTGCTCTGAGCTTGCACCTCTCTCTTTTTTCATATGCATTAGTATTTGCCCTGTTATTTTCCTCTAGTCAAGTTGTGATGCCAAGAGATGAGAGGGTCCGTATCATTGCATGGAGGCAGGATAATGTCTCTATTAACACGATTTGTGAACGTACTGGATGCGCAAAGTCGACTATCATGAAGGCTCTTGCTGCAGCGCGTGGCCTGCCACCTGATGTCATACCAGAGCACAAGCATGATGGTGGAAAGAAGAGGACGACTTCCAGTGGTACAGATACGCTTCCGAAGAGGGAAGTAATCAAGAATCCTTGACTGAGAGCAGCAGAATTGAAGAGAATGCATCCCCAGCTGTTACAAGACGTCTCAATTCGAACTATCCAACACCGCTTGCAGAAGGAGCTGTGTTTGCCAAGCCACACCACAGCCAAGAAACTGCTTCTCACTGACCATATGAAGAAGCAGCGCATTCAGTTTGCCAAGAAGTATGCACACTGAATGTCGGATGAGTGGAGAAAAGTTTTGTTTTCCGATTAAAGCACATTTCAAATGTTCCAGGTGCTTTCAGCCAAGGTTCGTCGCCCTGCCTCCCATAGTCAATACAACCCTGCTTGCACGATGCCGACTGTTAAGCATCCACAGTTAGTAATGGTATGGGGGCTTTTCTCAGGTGAAATGGGAAGGGTAGGCCTCTACTTTCTTCCTAAGAACTTGATGATGAATGATGGCCAGTACATTCAAGTTCTGAAGGATCATTTGTTAAACTTTTATTCTATTCATGGGTGTGACTTTTTCATGCACGATTCAGCTCCATGTCACAAGTCAAGAAAGGTGACAATATGGCTTCAGGATATTTGGATTGAGGTCCCCGACTGACCTGGCAACAGTATGGAGCTAATTCCGATAGAAAACTGCTGGGCAAGGATGAAGAAAATCATGGCAGAGAAGAAGACACCCAATCCAGACAACCTCAAGACTGAACTGACAAATGTTTGGTGCATAGAAATTCCTTAGATTACTTTCGAGATCTAAGTGATTCCAAGCCAAAACTCATCCAACTAGTCCTGAAAAACAAGGGAAACATGATTTCATATTAATGACTGGCATTTCATAAACAAATTTCGTAATATACTATGATTTGGTGATATACTATAATTTCTGTGTTTTTTAATACCTTGTGGGGGTAGGTCCTAAGTCAGTTTGCGGTAGTTGTACTCTAGTCACTCGTAGAGGAGCTGTTAAGCCTAGGCCAATGTTATCCCATTTTCCATATGTTCTTATTGAGAAGATTGTTGTAGAAGGAATATGAAAATGTTTTGTAGGGTGCCCCAGGACATCACGTACTGACTTCTGGTGGTCATTCTTTTCATCATTCTAAGACTTGGTTCTTGTATGTGCATATCTCAGATCTGCAGTGGTTAGGGAGTAAATTGCATTTAAATCTGATTTACGGTAATGTGAGAAATTATGTTTCCATCTCTTGCTTCCAACATGTATGCTGTTCATTGTTTTATTTCTTACTGAGAGTTAACTAAAAGCAGTCAGCAAGTACATTGGTTTGAGGAGAAATGATGGTTAATTATCACATCTCAAGAAGAGGTGAGAAATGTAATTTTACATCCAAATGCTTTAATATAAAATTCTGGTTAATTTTGCTTTTTGTTTGTGTTGTCAGTCATAAGATTTTAAACTGTAGCATGAGTATCACTTGTTTCAAGGCCAGAATCAAGTGTGAGAGCAGTAGGAATGAGTTATTTGAGAGGAGTATGTGTAGTTAATGGAGAGTCAGCCTTGCAAATGAGGAAGTGAAAGAGCAATTGTGGTGTGGGTGTGGATGATAGAAAACATTAGGATGAATACTTTGAGGTGGTTTGGTCATGTGGAGAAAGTGAGAGACTAACGAGAAAGTGTACGTGAGTGAGTTGGGGGGCGGGGGAGCACACCGAGAATGAGATGGAGGGATGGAGTGCAGAGGTACACTCGGACCTTCAGTTATGCGGAAATATGGTCGACAATGCGCATAGTTCAAATACTATAAACAATGCAGGAAATAGAATATGGTCGACATCCTCCCCAGTCGGCACATTTTCACTGTATTTTACTCATCTTTTTATACCTGTCCAACGGCACTCCTTCTTTCTCCTTTCTGTTGACGTAATGAGCTAGTTAGCGTTCCATATGAATAAGGAAAGTGTTGGTGAAATGACTCTGGAGTTGCTAAAGTATGTGAGGCGGTTGCAGAAACTGAGGAAAAGGGAGTGGGTTCTCCGTGGTGGTTTGTTTACAAATGACCACGAGGCGCCAAGGCTGACGACACTGTTAGCCGTTTCAGCTTGCAAAAACACACGAGTATGTTTAATTGTGACTAAAATGTCCTGCTTTTTGTGCATATTATCTTAAATTTCCCACTTTTAAAAAATTACTGTTACATTAGTTATAACATGACCTTTTATGAAATTATGATAAATTAGCAAAATTATGAATAATCCAAACAAATGAAATACCGAACCATTGCTGGGTCGACCAGTGGCAGTTGATTTATGCATCCCTGAGGAGAAATTTGCCCCTAAAGAAGTAAAAGTGGTGAAGCAGGAAAATGGTGATGTTAAGGTGGAGGAAGTGTTGGTGAAAGATGATGATGATGGTGATGAGAAGATGTTTAATGATATTCCCATTGACTATAAAGATGATAAGATCAAGGAGGAAAAAATGAGTGATAGTGATGATGATGATGCAAAAGTTAAGAGGGAAGGAATAAGTAGTGATGATGATGATAGTATGCTAGTCACCTCATGCTTTCCATCCACCTCATAAAGTAGTACAGAATGTAGTTGGAATGGCTCGGTCTTCCCAGACGTGCCCGCACAATTTAAAAATACGCACACAATACAAAAATTATTTAACCCCTCAAGACCGATGCTGCACGATCGTGCTTTTGTGTAATTTGACATGCCAGCCTATCCCACACGATTGACAAAGACACACATAAAACTGGGGGAGGGTAACTCTGCCTCTTTGGTGATGTATATAGGATCTGACGAATGAGAGCTAGAGTGTCTGGGTTGGTATGGTGTGATTGGCCCCCTAAGGTGGGGGAGAAGGAACCTCCCCCCCCCCCACACCACTGTCACTTTACCTCCCTTAGCCCCATTTCATCATCTCCACATTGTCCCCTCCCAACCCACCATACCCCAATATACCCCACTACAGCAGTGTGTGTGCATAGCAGCCCTTCTCCCCCCTCCCTTATCCCTCCATCCTCCTCCCCCTCCAGCCATACACACTCCACCTCTACTTTTCGCCTGGCATGTTTTGTTGCTATGGGTGTATTCCACACTGATTTTTCATGCCTAGGGAACACATTACATTGACATTAGTTATTTGTATATAATTCTATCTATCTTTTTATTGCCAGACACCATAATCCCATATGGGGTGGCCATTTGACTTTGAGTTATTTGTTTTACGGGGAGGGGCACTAACCCTCCGCCAACTCACTTGCTGACACGTAGGAAGCACACATGATTTGGTTATATGGTTACCACCCAGCATTGTAGATGGTTTCTTGGCTTACTATTTCATCCATCCATCCATCATCCAATCCTACGTTGCCCCATGAGGAGCGTAGGAGCCTGGGGCTAGGCAGTTGGTCCTGACATTTAAGGTGAGAGAAATTTTCTGTTTTCGCCCATGAGGGATTGGTAACTTTTTTGCATCTTTGATAGGCGATTGTGTGATAACTGTTTGGTCAATCTGGCTGAAGCATATATTTTCAGGTGTGTAAATTCAGTCTCCTGAAATGTGGAAGAAAATTTTTTACCTTGGTGAAAGTCAAAAAATCAACCCTGTTTTGTGGCTGGAGGGACAGACCTGCTGAGCGAATTGCGTACTGTAGGGATTAATCGTATTTTTTGGGATGGTGCCTGCATAATTGACGAAAAGCACAATTCAGATGCACATTTTTCAAGGATGTACTGTATATGAGTGAGGAAGGGGGGTGAGTTGGGGGATGGCAGCATGATTATAGGGGACTGGGCAACTTGGAGAGGTTTTGTTGTGGCACCCTATATGGGATTAAGGCATTTGGCTATAGATAGATAGATAGGCCATATCAATTCCTAAGATATAAGACATCCACCCCCGCAAATTAGAGATACATCTTCATCCTAGTGCTGGAGGGGAATACCTTCATGCAGTGGCAGTGATAAAATCAGGGGTGGTTTTGCAGTCCACTTATAAAAACATCCCTTGCTCCCTCCTTATCCCTTGATTGGAGGATGATGTACCGGTACTGCTGAAGGGCAGTATTAGACAGCGGTCCCAGGTTTTTGTCTAGATGAACCTGGGACAGCAAAGTTGCATTTGACCTAGCTAATCCGTTTAGATGCTCGATGCAGTTTCCAGCCAAGGAATGGTTAGGGAACTGTGAAAATGAAGACAAATAGGCCAAAGAGAGAGGAATGAGTGCTTCAAAGGAGGGGATGGTTAAAGAATATCAAGAGTAGAATAAGTAGACAGGAAACAAGAGGAAAAAAAATTGGAAGTTGTCTTTTGAAAGAAATAGGGATGGTTATAAATGCATGTGAGAAGAGGGGAGGTGGTGGTTGGTACTGTTAGTGGATAGAGTGAGGTAGTGGAGAGGATACACTTGAGCCAGTTGAAAAATGTGATCAGTATAATGAGTGCCATGATATCAGGTTTGTTAAGATTCAGTAGAGGAAAAGTTTGTTCAGTTAAAAAATGTTGCGTGGGTGGATGATGATGTGAGTTGGGATATGTTGTGTCAAGGAAAGGAAGCAATACATGGAATGTTGATTCATGTGGATAGAGGGGAGGATGTGTGAGGAGTGGAAGAATAGTACATCTGATTTTCTATTCAGGGATAGGGGTGAAAAGATAGAGTGTGGGATTCACAACAGTATGTGTATATTTTAAAGAATGGTTGAGAGGATATAAGCATTTTTGTTTTATTGTTTATATTGTGTAGTTTTGTGTTTGCTTTTATGTACTTTTGTGCTGTGTGTTTCTCTGTTTTTGTGTGTTAATGTATTAGTGTGCATGTATGTGTGTTATGGATTTGTGTGTGTTGTTTTATGTTTGTGTTGTGTATTTTTGTTTGTGTTTTTTGTTTTTGCATTTGTATCTTTATTTATGTGTTTGTTTTGTGTTTCTATTTTTTTCTGTATTTGTGTGTGTGTGTGTGTGGTGTGTGTGCATGCGTTTGTGTGTGTGTGTGTGTGTGAGAGAGAGAGAGAGAGAGAAACAGGTGAAATTAACTTGACCTGATGATGTACTCTTATTTTTTCTATCCAAACGATTTTACTCTGCTTTTGGAGACTTCTTCCTGTGATGGAGTAATTGAAAGCTATACCTAAATTCCAGTTCCAAAACTTCTTGAAAGCTGAAGAAAGTAATTTGGAGATGGCAAGAATGAAATGTGAAATGCATCACTGAATGGACAGGGCTATTTGAAGGCTGGAGGGTACAGTATCATGATTAGAGAAGAGCAGTAAACTGTCTAGCAGAGAAGTTTTTGGATATAGAAAGTTATTGGTAGGATTTATGTATGTGGAAACAGCATGTTAGAAGAGTAGATGAAGAGGCATTGTGGGAATTGAGAAGTATATGGAGGGGAGGGATGCTGTCTGAGAGCTATCCAGAGTGCGTACATTGGACTGAAAACTGGTGAGAGTGGATGTTGCATCAGTGGAGAGGTTTAGTGTGCTTGTTGGATTGAAAGAGGATTGTGTTTTGCCACTGGTTGTTTTATGTGTATTTGGATGGAGAGGTGAAAGTAAGTATACATTTTAGGGGAGTTATATGAGTGGAAATGTTCTGTCTATACAGTGCTCGTCAAAATTATCGAGCGCCTACCGCCGGGCGTGCAATACTTATGGCCAAAGAAGCATCACCCATTTTTGGTAGTAAAAATTGAGCCACAAGTTTGCGGCGCTAGCATGACGTCACGGTAGCCTGAGGCCTTCCGACGCGCTGGTTGGTTCCTGCCTCAGTTGCCCACGGGCTGCCTGAGAGAAAGGAACTCCGCCGCGTCTTCCTCTCTTTTTGTGCCCTTTTTTACCGAGTGTCCCGCAGTGTTTTGGCTTTCGCCACTTTGTTATGGCACCTACCCGTGAACTATCAAGTGAAATCATATCCCATATCATTGCTTTAAAGGAGGCAGGCCACCAAACAAAGGAAATTAGTGAATTGGCTGGTGTGGCTCGATCGACAGTGCGTAGGTGGTGCGCGCGGTTTCGAGTGGAAAACAGTGGTGAGGTTCCCACAAAGAAACCGCAGTCTGGTATGCCTAGGAAAACTTCCCCAAGGTCTGTTAATGTTTTAAAACGTGCAGTGGAGTTTAATCCTCGTGTGAGTGCAAGGAAAATAAAGGAGAGCAACCCGGAAGTGTTTGGTGAGGTGTCTGTGAGAACAGTGTCTCTTAGGGTCCATGAACTTGGTTACACAAGTCACAGGCCTGTGAAAGAAGCCTCTTCTGTCTAGCAGCCAGCGACTTTGTAGGCTTGCCTTTGCTAACAAATACCTTAATTGGGGTGAGGAGCAATGGTTGTCAGTGTTGTGGTCTGATGAGGCAACGTTTAGTGTCACCTGTAACAGAGGAGCACGTGTGTACCGGCGCAAAGGTAGTGGCCCACGGTATATTGAAAGCACAGTAAAACATCCTGATTCACTCATGGTATGGGGTTGTTTCTCTTGTCAAGGTTTGGGGAAGGTTGTTGTGCTTCCCAAAAACATTAGAGTGAATCAGGATGTTTACCTGGAGCTTCTGTGTGATCATTTACCAGACCCCTTCGAGCTCACAGGTGCACGAGTGTTTCAGCAGGATGGTGCACCTGCTCACAAGGCCAAATCAGTCACCCATTGGCTTCGTGACTGCGAGGTATCATTCATGAAAGACTGGCCAGGAAATAGCCCAGACCTCAACCCGATTGAAAACCTCTGGTACCTCTTAAAGAAGAATCTGCAAGGGAAGGACGTGAGCTCTCTGCCTAAGCTGGAAGCCGCCATTCGTGACTCCTGGGACAAAATACCCCTCCAGTACCTCAGGAACCTCGCCGTTTCACTTCCAAGACTTCTCAGGTCCGTGAAGAAGCATAAAGGATACCCTATGAAGCTCTAAAGGTAAATAAAATGCATTATTCATATGTTTTTTCAATGTTGAAAGGTTTGTTTCGTAGGAGGGACGCAGGGCGCTTGATACTTCTGACGAAACTGTACTTATATAGTAACACTGTATTACAGACGATGTAGTACAAATTATAGATGAGCAGACGTTAGGGTCTGGTTCAAATATTTAGTAGTGTTTGTGACTCATAAGGGTGTAACCCCTGCCAGGCTGATGTTCTGTAAAGTAGTTTACCTTCCCTGAGTCATTGTTTTATATCTGTCTGTTTATCTATTGCCAGACGCCCTAATCCCGTAAGGGGTGGCTACTAACAAATCACCTCCATGCCATTCTGTCCCCCGCCATTTCGCTGCCCTCCCCCAGATCACATCCTCCTCTTTTTATACCCTTCCACTCCATCCATCCACCTCATCCTTGGCCTCCTTCCCCTCTCCCCCCCCCTCCATCTCACTCACATACACTCCTCATTAGTCTCTTGCTCTCCATCCACCCCACAAGGCCAAACCACCTCAGTGTATTGCTCCTAATGCTTTCTATCACATCTACATCCACACCACAGTGCTCCTTCACTTCCACGTTTGTCAATATGGCTCTTCATGTAACTCCATGTGCTCCTCTCAGATAACTTCCACTGCTCTCACTCTTGACTTGTGCCCTTCCAAATGTCCTTCCAAGAAGGTCCTTCCTTCACTTGCATACGTTATAGTTGGTATCACACTACTGTCCTGCAGTAACTTTTTAACGTCCATGCTCACTTCCTTATTTCTTATCACTGATTTGAAAGAACCAGCAACCTTTCTTCCATGCTGTACCCTTTCAAGCACTTCACCCTCTAAACTTTCATCGTTACTTGTCTCACTACCCACGTACTTAAGTCCACTTACATTTTCCATTTACTCATCATCAAGCCTTATTGTACATTCATTGACTTCATTTTTCTTGAATACCATAACTTGACTCTTCCCTACACTCACATTTAGATTCTGTTTCTGACATACTCTCCCAGACTCATTCACCCCTTGCAGTTCCCCTTCGTCTTCACTAAACAATCAATACAGTATCATCCACAAACAACAGAACAGGAAGCCTCCCAACATGCCCCCCCACCACCACCAGGGCAGCTCCAACATCCACTGCTTTGCCTTGTATCTCTTTTTTGACCTCATCCATATACAGATTGAACAACCATGGAGACATGACAAATCCTTTCTTTTAATACAGTATTCAGATAAAAAAAATTCACCCAGTTCACCATCCACATGCACTGTAGCCTTAGCACCCTCGTACATACTGTTCACAGCATTCAACAGCAAGGGATTTACCTAATGGATAGCTGGGGATTATTGCTCACATATTGATGTTCAGAGGTGAGCATCTAGTCTTGCCATTAATGCCTGGACTGAGCAGCAATGCCAGGATATGTGACACTTCCAGAGGTGATGAATGCTGTGAAGCAGCTGAATAATGGGAAAACAGCTAGGGTTGAGGTGTATGCTGAGATGAGTAATTGTACTTGAGAGAGCGGAATAAAGTGCCTGTTGGAGATATGTAAGAAGGCATGGAAGAGTGAAACTGTGCCAGTAGAGTGGAAAAAGGCAATGTTTGTACCTCTGTACAGAAATAAAGGTGAGCTAAGTGAGTGCAAGAATTATCGTGGCATAAGTCTGTTGAGTGTTGTAGGGAAGGTATATGGAAGAATTACTGTAGAGAAAGTAAGACGTGTCAGAAGCCCTAGTCAGTGCCGAACAGAGTGGCTTTAGGAGTGGCAGAGAATGTGTGGATCAGATATTTGCAGTGAGATAGATAGTGGAGAAGGCGTGTGAGAAGGACTATAAGGTATTTATGGCATTTATGAGTCTGGGAAAGGATAAGACAAAGTAGACAGAGAAGGATTGTGGAAGGTTTAGCTCACGTACGGTGTAGATGGTAAGCTGCTTGGTGCTGTCAAGAGTTTTTATGGTGGTAGTGAGGTATGTGTAAGGATAAATGGGCATCTAAGTGAATGGTTAATGATCAGTGTGGGTGTGCAACAAGGTTTTGTGATGTCCCCATGGTCATTCAAAATATGTATGGATGGGGTGATGAGAGAAGTAAAAACATGAGTAATGGAGAGGGGGATGGCATTGCCAATGAATGGTGGTGGATGGAACATCTCAAATTTGTTGTATGCTGACAGTGCAATGCGACTTGCAAATACTGGACAAGAGCTTGTTAGACTAGTGCAGAGTTTTGTAGATATCCCTGAGCATCGTGCCTTGAGAGCAAATGTAAAGGAGAGTATGGTGATGGTTATTGAGAGAGAAGGTGACTCCCAGTGTGATGTTACAGTGAATGGAATTGGTGAGAGAGTTCAAATACTTGGGTACAGTGATGGACAAGAAAGGAAAATGTGCAAAAGAAGTGGAGATTAGAGTGACACAGTGAAGGAAGGTGCCTGGTGCTATGAAGGCCTGTATAAGGGACAGGGGCTTTATCGCTGGAACTGCATGAGACTTACGAGAAGGAGTGTTAGTGCCAACTTTAACATACGGATGTGAGACTATGGTGTGGTACTATAATGAAAAGTCAAGAGTAAGAGCAATGGAGTTCTGGCTGCTGAGGAATGTGTGTGGGGTAGAGAGTGGATAGGATATGGAATAATGTGATTTGTGAAATATGCTGAGTGAGGAAGTCTGTGGACACCAGAACTGAAGAGTGTGTACTGAGATGGTTTGGTCATGTGGATATAATGGATGACAATATAATGGTGAAAAAGATGTATGAGTGAATATGCAGGAGGGAGGAGGCAAGGTAGGCCAAGGAGAAGGTGGAGGGATATGGTGGATAAGTGTGTGAGGAGGAAAGGTATGGAAGTTGGTGAGGCTAAAGGACTGACAAGAGACCTTGCTGGCTGGATGAATTTTGTGAGGAGAAGCTCATAACCAGGGATTTGGCACCCCTTTTAACGTGACAGTGTTTGGATTGGCTCTAGCAGATGGGTAAATGAGGAGCATCAGAATGTGGTGAAGTTTTTTGGCAAATCTTTTTGAGCCATGATTTCGAGGGCTTGAATGGCGAGTAAATGGAAGCGTGGGCCATTGAATTGGGCAAACTTAGGCTGTCTGGACGTTGCTACTCCTCACCCTGCCCTTGGGCGGGAAAGGAGGTCTGAATGATGATGGTGATGATGATGATGACTGAGCAGCCAAGCCCTGGGTGCCTACACTTCCTGGTTCTGATGGGGTATTAAAGGATTGCATGAATGGATGCATGTAGAGAGGAGCAGAATGAGTTTGAAAGGTGTATGAGGTGGAATTATACCTTGAGCTTTATGGTACAGAAATGAAAATGTATGGATTTTCCAAGTGCTGTACCGTTATTTAGGAAATGTTGTGAAGAAATATGGTAAAAGGAAGCATGATTGTAAGGTAAAGGTGCTGCAAGGACAGAAATATGGCTTGGGCATTGAGATTTGATGAGAAATATGAACGCAATGTGTGGGATTAAAGAAAGCATTGTGAGACAGGTTCAACAGTAATACTGTACTTTATACAGATGTGAAGCATAGATGATGTTACAGAGACAGTCAAAAGAGTGTGAACTTTTTTTTAAAGAAATCATCCTATAAATGCCTGTGAAATAACGTGGAGAGATATACCAGTGTCCCTAGGGGCAGGGTGGCTCAGTGGTGGAGCACTTTACTTGAGACCACGAGGTCAAGAGTTCACGTCCCACCCAGGTAGCTACCGTACTGAGAGAGGTAGAGCTCTTCCATCCCCTCCCGGGGCTATATGATAAGTCAAGGTCCAGCTTGGGGTATTCATTTTCCCATATTAAAAATTCCAATATTTCAAAAATACTTGTGTTCCTCTC
Organism: Coenobita brevimanus; assembly: GCF_032717465.1. NCBI lineage: Eukaryota > Metazoa > Arthropoda > Malacostraca > Decapoda > Coenobitidae > Coenobita > Coenobita brevimanus. The sequence goes on along the minus strand of NC_136976.1, from coordinate 66,059,473 downwards.
CAGCACCTAACATACCTGGTAGAACATAATTATAAGATCATCTCCAAAATACCAAAATTATGGGTTTTCATGTATGGTGTAATTTTGGGGGGCATTTAATTTTTAGCTGAATTATGAAAATTGTTTTTGTTGAAATAGATATTTTGGGTTTAACAGTGTATTTTTTGTTGGAAAGTTCAGCAGTGTTATGGATAGACTTTTGGGGATACACTCTTTATGATATAAAATGATGACATTTACAAATCATACACAATATATTTGTGACTGTTGAAAAATACATGCATGGCTCTGATCCATAGTACATGTAATATTACCTGTAACAGTATAGAATTCTTTTTACCATGATCTCTGTCTATTTTGTACAGGTGTGTGAAATATTGGATGACAACTTAGTCATGAAGGATCTCAGTGTCTAGGTGAGTGTCATAAAAAAAACTTTACCTATATTATTGGTATGATTGATTACATAACACCCCAGTTATTAACTCTAACTGTGGGTTCACACAATTTGTTTTTTGAGCTCCTCTGTGATGAGAATAACTTTATGATCCATGATTTATAAGTATTCGTACTGCCTGATATACAGTATCTGACAATTGACAGATACTTTATAGCATAGTGTATATATTGATGTGCATATTGGCAATGTTTTTCAGAGATAGTGATGGACCCATGAATGATGTCAAATAGTTTGATTATGTCTCCCCCTTGCTGTGCATGTGATAGCTACAGTAAGTTTTTTGCTGCTTTTGTGTTTTGTGTATTGTTAAGTGAGAAATTTTGGTACTTGTAAGTTTATTTTGAACTATTCAGTGTTCATTTTGATATTTAAGGGCTTGTATTCCTTAACGCACTGGCCTTCGGAATTAGGAAACTTTCTTAGCCTCTGCTTGCTCTTTCCTGTTAAGTCTAGGTTGAGTGCCCTATTCTTGCTTTTAACCTGTGAACATTGTTTTCCAAACAGTAGCTTGGATGAATCAGGTCTTATATTTGGGGATTTCATTTTTGATTGTTATTACATTTAAATATCTGGCGTAATGCAGTCAAAGCTCCCGCCAGATACAGTATTGCAAAAATGGCAGATTTTGCGTCAGTACTCCTACTCGGCTATCCATTCGACATTGAGCTGGATAATATGTCACTACCCTAATTTGTTTGTCTTGACTCTGTATCGTAAAATCTTTCCTACAATGTCACCCTATGAGTAAAATATTAAAATCCAGCATCAAATGCAATACAGTGTTGATACAGTACATACAGTTTTGTAATTCAGTACCTTCAGCAGCCAGGGCACCACCACAAAAGCCACAAACTCAGCCATCATGCAGAACTAAGGTACAGTAGTCAGAGCACTGGGGCATGGAGCACTGAGAGGCCAAAAGGGAAGTTGCGGCACTATAGCAACAAGCCAGGCATGGGGTGGCACAGGCTGTGTCACAGTCTTGGGGGGTAGCCACTGCAGGGTCACAAATACACAAGGCACAGATAGGTCCTCACTATATGGCATCCAGTGGAGAGAATGAGAGGGCGATATTTGGCTTGGTGCGCTGAATGGGCCGCTTCTGCAACGCATTGTGATTGGCAGGCATGTGTTGTGGGGTCTGCTCGTGTGCTGATTGGATCCCATGTCTGAGCCGGATGATACAAATTTCTGCCAAAAAAATGCATAATATGAGTGATTGCTTCCCGTTTCTGAGCCGGATATTATTTTAAGAGATGCGAGTCAAAAGCCTCTGATAATGTGATGGGCCGGACATTGTGACAATGGATAATTTAGAGTTTACTGTATTATGGGTTTTGAGGTTCCTGGCAGGAAGAAAACATTTTCTTTTTTTATAACAGAAGCCATTGTTAAGCCATATTTTAATTTCCCTTGACGTTACCTTGTTTAATTCAGCTTAGAATAGATCTTGGCACTGAAGAGGATAGAACTATGTCTCCATTTACATTATTAAATTTTTTAAAATTTACAGGTACTAAAGTGGTAGGTGGGGGTGCCCATCATCCACCCACTTAGTGTGGTGATACTCTGTTTTTAGGATATATCTCTGTTATTAGGATATCTCACATTGAGGAGCAAGCCAAATGATTTCAAGTAAACCAGTATGGCATTTGCAATGCTGGGTGGTAACCTTATAACCAACTAACACGTGTTCCCTACATGACCCAAGTGGGTTGGCGGAGGGTTAGTGCCCCTCTCCGGAAATAACTAACTAAAAATACAAACGGGAAGCCTCGGACCAGGACTGACCCAAAGGTGACAACTAAGAACCGAACGAAGGACATGATAAGGATGTCTATCTATCTATCTATTGCCAGATGCCATAATCCCATAAGGGGTGGCCACTTGACTTTGAGTTATTGGTTTTACGGGGAGGGACACTAACCCTCTACCAACCCACTTGTTGACATGTAGGGAGCACGTATGGGTTGGTTATATGGTTACCACCCAGCACTGTAAATGGTTTCTTGGCTTACAGGAAACCATTTGGCTTGTCACTTAATGTAAAGCCACCTGTAAAGGAAAGAAGAGCAATAAGAAGTGACAGAAAAGATGGAAGATATAGGAAGAGAGTAAGGGGTGCAAATAATGAGGTGAAAGAAAGAGAGAGTGTCCTGGTGCTTGAGGGTGCAAAAGTGGATTTATTTGGGTCAACAGAAACTAAATGGAGAGGTGAGAGAATGGGAGTATGGATGGGGTATATGTGCAGGAGTAGGTGAGAATGAGAGGGCAAAAGGAGGAGTGTTTATTGTTGTGAGTAACAGATGGAAGGAGAATATAAGAGAGTATGGATCAGTTGGCTCAAGGATCATGCGGGTAAGATGAAAGTTGGACTACAAATGAGGGTGATTGTGTGCGTGTATGCGCCAACACAAGGTTGTGCAAGCAGAGTGAGAGAAGAGTTCTAGAGAAGTGTGGAAGCGTGCATGGAAAATTTTGAATGGAATGAGAGAGTGTTTTTGATTGTAGATATGAATGGAAAAGTAGGGAATGGGAAGGTGGATGGAGTAGTAGGTGAGTGGGATGTGCCTGCAGAGATAGATGAGAATGACAGTGCTTTAGTGGACATTTGTGCCAGGAGAGGGTTGGTGATAGCTAATACCCTCTTCAGGCAGAAAATGATCCACAGGTATACATGGTGAGTGATAAGGGTGGGTGGTGAACTGAATGAATAGAAGGCAATGATTATGTGTTTGTGGCTGAAAGGATGAGAAGGTGTGTGATGGATGCAAGAGTATATAGAGGTTGGGGGAGTGAACTTTTGGACCACCATTTGGTGGTGGTCAGAATTTAAGTCCAAATAAAATGGAGAAATAGAAGAAGGGAAGGACAGGAGGAAGTAATACATACAAGGCGAGTGGAAAAGTTACAAGAGGATGGATAAAAGGCAGAATATAAGAGGGAGGTGGAGGAGAAATTGGGTAATAGAGTGGAGCAGATGGGGAATGTGGAAGGTGTGTGCAAGATATTCACAGAAGAAATCTGTGCAGTATGTGAGGTGGTGTGAGGGGTGAAGAGAAGATGAAAGCTGGTGCATGGAACAGCATGGTGGACTGAAGAGGTGAGAGAGGCTGTGGCGCAAAAGAAAAAAGCATATAGTGAGTGGATGAGAAACAGAGGTGTGGAAGAAGTTGAGAGACGGAAGAGAGTGTTATATGTAGAGAGGAAGAGAGAGGTGAAAAGATTAGTAAGAGAGAGTAAGAAGAGAGCAGATGAGGAATTTCAGAGGAACTTGAGTGTAAAGTGGAGGGAATGTAAGAAAATGTTCTGGAAAGCGGTAAAGAAAGTTTGACAGGGTGCCAAAGAAGTTAGCTGGGGAGTGAAAGATAAAAATGGTATATTACTAGTGGAGAAGGGAGAAAAAGTGGACAGTTGGAGAGAACACTTTCAAGAATATTTGAACATAGAGAATGAAAGTAATGTAAGTATAAGTGGCTGGGGAATGGGTGGGAGAAGGAGGGATGTGAGAATAGAGGAAGAAATCAGTAGGATGGAAGCTGTGGAATCAATGAGGAAGGATAAAATAGGAATAGCCCCAGGAATTGATGGAGTGTGTGGTGAAATGCTGAAGCATGGATGTGGAAGACGTGCAGACTGGCCTGGAAGGAAGGTAGAGTTCCGGAGGATTGGAAGTCAGGTATAATTATTCCCCCATACAAAGGAAAAGGGGGAAAAGGAAGTGTGTGGTAATCATAAGGGCAATTGTCTTCTTAGTGTAATAGGAAAAGTATATGGTAGGATACTTATTGACAGAGTTTGGGAAATAGCAGAGGAATTAGTTGGAGAAGAACAGGGAGGTTTTAGGAAGGGAAGAGGTTGTGTAGATCAGATATTCATTCTTAGATCTTTAGTGGAAAAGTTTCAAGAGATGGGAAAGAAGTTGGTTGCGGCCATCATGGATTTGGAGAAAGCATATGACAGGGTGAATAGACAAGGATTGTGGAAAGTATTAAGAATATATGGAGCAGATGGGAAGTTGTTGAATGCCGTGAAGAGTATGTGTGAGGGTGCTAAGGCTGCAGTGCGTGTGGATAGTGAACTGAGTGAATTTTTCTGTTTGAAAGTTGGATTGAAACAAGTATGTGTCATGTCTCCATGGTTGTTCAATCTGTATATAAATGGGGTTATAAAAGAGATTCAAGGTAGGGCAGTGGATGTTGGAGCGGCCCAAGTGGGAGAGGGCAGTGTTTGGAAACTACCTGTACTGTTGTTTGCAGATGATACTGTGTTGTCGAGTTAAGATGAAGGGGAGCTGCAAGGTTTGGTGAATGAGTTTGGGTGAATGTGTAGGAAACGAAATCTGAAGGTGAATGTAGGGAAGAGTAAAGTGATGGTCTTTGAGAGAGGTGAAGTCAGTGAATGTACAGTGAGGCTGGATGAGGAGGAAATGGAAAATGTGAGTGCGTTTAAGTACTTGGGTAGTGTGATGAGTAAGGATGGAAGTTTAGAGGGTGAAGTGCTTGAAAGGGTGCAACGGGGAAGAAAGGTTGCGGGTTCCTTGAAAGCAGTGACAAGAAACAGGGAAGTGAGCATGGAAGTGAAAAAGCTACTACATGACAGTATTGTGATACCAACTCTAACGTATGGAAGTGAAGCTTGTACCTTATTGGAGGGACAGAAGTCAAGAGTGAGAGGAGTGGAAATTAGTTATTCTAGGGGAGCATGTGGAGTCACATGGAAAGACAGACTGACAAATGAGGAAGTGAAGGAGTGTTGTGGCGTGGATGTGGATGTGATAGGAAGCGTTAGGAGAACGCACTGAGGTGGTTTGGTCATGCGGAGAGGATGAAAAACGAGAGACTGACGAGGAGAGTGTATGGGAGTGAGGTGGAGGGGGAGGCCACGGATGAGATGGAGGGATGGAATGGAGAGGTATGTGAGAGAGGGGTGTGATCTTGGAGCAGGACAAATGAAATGGCGGGGGACAGGGCGACATGGAGGCAAGTTGTTTGTGGCCACCCCTTGCTGGATTAAGATGTCTGGCAATAGATAGATAGATAAATAAATTGATACATGTACTAGGTCTGTGGGTAGGGTAAGGAGTGGTTGTAAGAAAATTAGGAAGCTGTAGCCTCTGCTGACATTGAGAGGGTTCTCCCTTTGTGCTATGAGATCTTTATATACGTCATGTGGTAGCAGTGTAATACTGTATAGTAAGTGATACCTTGGCCATAAAGGAAGAGGATTTTTGTAGGCTCAGATATACAGAAATGATAATTAATTAGTTGGCTGTGTAGTTTGTCCTTCAGTGTGAGGCCTTGGGGAAGCTAGGTTTGTGATTGAAGAGTTGAGACGAAGGATGGGACTGGAGTGTATTGGTGCTGTGATGAGGAGGAGGAGATTGAGATGTTGATGGTTTGGGAATGTTGAGATAATGAAGGATGACAATTACGTATGGGAAATGAGAACTGTGACCATGAGGGGTAGGGTTGCAAGAGGCAGACTGGAAAAAGACCTTGAATGAGGTAATAAGAGTGTGGCTTCAGGGATAAGGGAGTAAATAGGTAGGCTGCCAGAGATTGATCAGCATGGATATCTGCCATTAGGTGACCCAGACTGACACATGCAGGGATCTTGGAGTCATTTTAAACAATACAATATGACAATGATATGATAAAAATTTGTACCACTTCAAATTGTATCGGTTACAAAGTAATATACTCTTATAGACTGTGCATTTTTTTTTTAGGACACAATGTGTAAAGTCTGGCAATGTATTTCCATGCTTTTACTGTGATGTGTTAAAAAATATCAGTCTTTGATGTTCGCAAGAAACAAGGTCTCACTCAATAGAAAGAGAACATGTTGAAGGATTGGTATGACCAATAGAAAATCAGTATGCTGTATAGTGTAGTTGTGATACAGTTAAGTTCCAGGATTTTCTCTCATGTTGAAATAAGAAATTGTAAGTTAGTTCTGATGAAATAAAAGATCACATTTTTATGTATGGATGTGATTATTTTTGTCAGTGTCTAAAGAATAGTATTATAGTCAGGTCAGGTGTTTCAGGTTTCAGATTTTGTAGGGTTCTGCATTACTAATTGCAGTTGCATTTTATGCCAGGTTGATCAGCAGATGATCTTTCTTTAGTCTACTGATAGCTTCTTTGTAGGAAGTGCATGTGGAAGCAGTTGATTTTCAGCCTGACATGTATGATATGTTGTGCAGCTCTCTGTCAGATATCTTATGTAAAGTTTGGTCAGTGGCATAATAATTCATAGTTGTTGTTCTTTGTGGGGACGCTTACCATCCACTCTCTCAATGTAGTGCTGCTCTTGGGTGTCTGCCCTTTCCTCTCCTCGATTCTTCTTTCCTTTCATCCTCTTTTGTCTTCCTATCCTTCATTCTTTCCTCGTCCTTCTGCCTACAGGTGACTTTACACTCCCTCTTCTGCCTTTCCTTCATTCTTTTGTCTTCCTTTTGCCTGTGGGTGACTCTACACTGAGTGACAAGCCAAATGGTTTCCTGTACACCAGGAAACCATTAACTATGCTGGGTAGTAACCATATAACCAAATTTTAGCGCCTCGTGGTTCAGTGGGTAATTATGGCACTCCAGTCGGATTGAGGCAGTGAAGGGGTGATTGGGGTTTATTGCACACGTAATGCCACTCAAGGATGAGTGAGGCTGGCCACTCTCGTTTTAAATGTCAGGACCAACTTGCCAAGCCACAGGCTCCTACACTCCTTATGGGGCAACGTGGGATTGGATGATGATGATGATGATGATCTTTGTCAGATTCACTATTTCTTAACACACTTGTTCATGTACTTATTGCTATGTCTTAGGAGAATCAAGTCATTTGTTTGCTCTGCATGACTTGTTATATCATGATGAGTTTAGATCTTCTTTCCCCGACTGCATGACAATGAAGATTGTGAAGATGCTGATTAGTATAGGATTGAGTGACACTTATATTACATTAACACTTTTTCTTACATGTGATTTGTTTCTTTTTCAGGTTGACGAAGTTCTTAAGAGCCTGGTAATTGGTAAGTCTTTTAGTTTTCAGTTGTATACTGTATATTGTATTTGGTGGTGAAAAGTATGTGTCTGAGGGAGGGGAAGGTGGGAGGTGGTGTGGTAAGGTGCAAAAGGGGTGATAAATGAACATGTGTGAAAGTGAGGAATGAAGGGTGAGGATGCTTGGAAACTGGTTGATGATTTAAATAATTTTGGATGGAGGAGTGTATGACCGGGGTTTGGCTTCCCTGTTTTTGTCTGGTAACTTGATATTTGTTAGATTAGCTGTAGCAGCTAGGTAATGTGAAATGCTGAAGGTTAGATGTTTGTACTTTCATGGACATTGAAAGCTGGACACTCTGGTGCTGAGCTGAGAGTTTCTTTTTCCTTTTCGATTTTTCCACTAGATCTCCGTCCATATGAACTGTCCCCCCCCATCCCCTTCGTTCCCTCACCTCCTCTCTGTCCTAGCCATATGACCCAAGAATGCTGGTCATTTCCAGGGGACAAGTGATTCTCTCTCTCTCTCTCTCTCTCTCTTTCTCTCAAATATTATTGCAGTCATAGAAAAACATTAGGCTGCCATTCTTCAGCCATGTATTGTAAATACTTTGTGTATATGTTATGTAACAAGAGTATCTAGTGTTGGTGGAAGTAAGCATTATCATTATTATTATTTGTGGTAGGTGGGGGCGCTCACCATCCACTCACTTGATGTAGTGCTGCTCTTGGGTGTCTGCCCTTTCCTCTCCTCCATCCTTCTTTCCAATCATCCTCTTCTGTCTTTCTTTCCTTCATTCTTTCCTCTTCTACCTGCAGTTGACTTTACACTCCCTCTTGTCTCTCTCTTTCCTTCATTCTTTCCTCTTCCTTCTGCCTGTGGGTGACTCTACACTGAGTGACAAGCCAAGCGGTTTCCTGTACACCATGAAACCATTAAGTATGCTGGGTGGTAACCATATAACCAAGTTTTGGCGCCTGGTGGTTAAGTGGGTAATTATGGTGCTCCAATCGGATTGAGGGAGTGAAGGGGTGATTGGGGTTTATTGCACACGTAATGCCACTGATGGATGAGTGAGGCTGGTCACTCGCGTCTTAAATGTCAGGACCAACTTGCTTAGCCCCAGGCTCCAACATTCCTCATCCAGCAGTGTGGGATTGGATGATGACGATGATCTTTGTGAGTTTCATGATTTCTTAACACACTTCTTCATGTACTTATTGCTATGTCTTAGGAGAATCAAGTCATTTGTATGCTCTGCATGACTTGTTATATCATGATGAGTTTAGATCTTCTTTCCCCGACTGCATGATAATGAAGATTGTGAAGATGCTGATTAGTATAGGATTGAATGACACTTATAATACATTAATACTTTTTCTTACATGTGATTTGTTTCTTTTTCAGGTTTACGAAATTCTTCACAGCGTGGTAATTGGTAAGTCTTTTAGTTTTCAGTTGTATCCTGTATGTTGTATTTGGTGGTGAAAAGAATGTGTCTAAGGGAGGGGAAGGTGGGAGGTGGTGTGTTAAGGCGATAAAAGGGTGATAAATGAACATGTGCGAAAGTGAGGTATCAAAGGTGAGTAGACTTGGAAACTGGTTGATGATTTAAATAATTTTTGGATGGAGGCATGTATGACAGGGGCTTTGCTTCCCTGTTTTTGTCTGGTAACTTGATATTTGTTAGATTAGCTGTAGCAGCTAGGTGTTGTGAAATGCTGAAGTTTAGATGTTTGTTCAGTCATGGACATTGAAAGCTGGACACTCAGGTGCTGAGCTGAGAGTTTCTTTTTCCTTTTCGATTTTTCCACTAGATCTCCGTCCATATGAACTGTACCCCCCCATCCCCCTCGTTCCCTCACCTCCTCTCTGTCCTAGCCATATGACCCAAGAATGCTGGTCATTCCCAGGGGACAAGTGGTTCTCTCTCTCTCTCTCTCTCTCTCTCTCTCTCTCCCCCCCCAAACCATACTTCCCTCTTTTCTTCTGAACCTCCCTCCCCCATCTCTCTCCCTTCCTCCCGGATATCTCTCTCTCTCTCTCTCTCTCTCTCTCTCAAATAATATTGCAGTCTTAGAAAAAAATTAGGCTCCCATTCTTCTGCCATGTATTGTAAATACTTTGTGTATATATTATGTAACAAGAGTATCGAGTGTTGGTGGATATAAGCATTATTATTATTATTTGTGATAGGTGGGGACGCTCACCATCCACTCACTTAATGTAGTGCTGCTCTCGTGTGTCTGCCCTTTCCTCTCCACCATCCTTCTTTCCATCCATCCTCTTCTGTCTTTCTTTCCTTCATTCTTTCCTCCTTCTTTTGCCTGCCGGTGACTTTACACTTCTTCGTGTGTTTCTTTCCTTCATTCTTTCTCCTTGCTTCTGCATGTGGGTGACTCTACACTGAGTGACAAGCCAAATGGTTTCCTGTACACCAGGAAACCATTAACTATGCTGGGTGGTAACCATAAAACCAAATTTTGGCACCTGGTGGTTCAGTGGGTAATGATGGCGCTCCAATCGGATTGAGGCAGTGATGGGGTTATTGGGGTTTCTTGCACACGTAATGCCACTCGGATGAGTGAGGCTGGTCACTTTCTTCTTAAATGTCAGGACCAACTTGCCTAGCCCCGGGCTGCTACTCTCCTCATGGGGCAACGTGGGATTGGATGATGATGATGATGATGATGATCTTTGTCAGTTTCACGATTTCTTAACACACTTCTTCATGTACTTATTGCTATGTCTTTGGAGAATCAAGTCATTTGTATGCTCTGCATGACTTGTTATATCATGATGAGTTTAGATCTTCTTTCCCCGACTGCATGATAATGAAGATTGTGAAGATGCTGATTAGTATAGGATTGAGTGACACTTATAATATATTAATACTTTTTCTTACATGTGATTTGTTTCTTTTTCAGGTTTACAAAGTTCTTAAGAGCCTGGTAATTGGTAAGTCTTTTAGTTTTCAGTCGTATACTGTATGTTTTATTGGGTGGTGAAAGGAATGTGTCTGAGGGAGGGGAAGGTGGGAGGTGGTGTGGTAAGGCAAGAAAGGGGTGATAAATGAACATGTGTGAAAGTGAGGTATGAAGGGTGAGGATGCTTGGAAACTGGTTGATGATTTAAATAATTTTGGATGGAGGAGTGTATGACTGGGGTTTGGCTTCCCTGTTTTTGTCTGGTAACTTGATATTTGTTAGATTAGCTGTAGCAGCTAGGTAATGTGATATGCTGAAGTTTAGATGTTTGTACTTTCATGGACATTGAAAGCTGGACACTCTGGTGCTGAGGTGAGAGTTTCTTTTTCCTTTTCGATTTTTCCACTAGATCTCCGTCCATATGAGCCGTCCCACCCCCATCCCCTTCGTTCCCTCACCTCCTCACTGTCCTAGCCATATGACCCAGGAATGCTTGTCATTCCCAGGGGACACATGGTCTCTCTCTCTCTCTCTCCAACCCATACTTCCCTCTTTTCTTCTTTACCTCCCTCCTGCATCTCTCTCTTTCTTTCTCTCTCTCTCTCTGTCTCTCGCAAATAATCTTGAAGTCTTAAAAAAAATTAGGCTGCCATTCTTCAGCCATGTATTGTAAATACTTTGTGTATATGTTATGTAACAAGTGTATCCAGTGTTTGTGGAAATATGCATTATCATTATTATTATTTGTTGTAGGTGGGGGCACTCACCTTCCACTCACTTAATGTAGTGTTGCTTTCGGTTGTCTGCCCTTTCCTCTCCTCTATCCTTCTTTCCATCCATCCTCTTCTGTCTTTCTTTCCTTCATTCTTTCCTCTTTCTTTTGCCTGCCGGTGACTTTACACTCCCTCTTCTGTCTTTCTCTCCTTCATTCTTTCCTCTTCCTTCTGCTTGTGGGTGACTCTACACTGAGTGACAAGCCAAATGGTTTCCTGTACACCAGGAAACCATTAACTATGCTGGGTGGTAACCATATAACCAAATTTTGGCACCTGCTGGTTCATTGGATATTTAAGGCGCTCCAGTCGGATTGAGGCAGTGAAGGGGTGATTGGGGTTTCTTGCACACATAATGCCACTCGGATGAGTGAGGCTGGTCACTTTCATCTTAAATGTCAGGACCAACTTGCCTAGCCCCGGGCTGCTACTCTCCTCATGGGGCAACGAGGGATTGGATGATGATCTTTGTCAGTTTCACTATTTCTTAACACACTTCTTCATGTACTTATTGCTATGTCTTAGGAGAATCAAGTCGTGACTTGTTATATCATGATGAGTTTAGATCTTCTTTCCCCGACTGCATGATAATGAAGATTGTGAAGATGCTGATTAGGATAGGATTGAGTGACACTTATAATATATTAATACTTTTTCTTACATGTGGTTTGTTTCTTTTTCAGGTTTACGAAGTTCTTAAGAGCCTGGTGATTGGTAAGTCTTTTAGTTTTCGGTCGTATACTGTATGTTTTATTGGGTGGTGAAAAGAATGTGTCTGAGGGAGGGGAAGGTGGTGTGGTAAGGCGAGAATGGGGTGATAAATGAACATGTGTGAAAGTGAGGTATGAAGGGTGAGGATGCTTGGAAACTGGTTGATGATTTAAATGATTTTGGATGGAGGAGTGTATGACAGGGGCTTTGCTTCCCTGTTTGTGTCTGGTAACTTGATATTTGTTAGATTAGCTGTAGCAGCTAGGTAATGTGAAATGCTGAAGTTTAGATGTTTGTACGGTCATGGACATTGAAAGCTGGACACTCAGGTGCTGAGCTGAGATTTTCTTTTTCCTTTTCGATTTTTCCACTAGATCTCCGTCCATATGAACCGTCCCCCCCCATCCCCTTCGTTCCCTCACCTCCTCACTGTCCTAACCATATGACTCAAGAATGTTGGTCATTCCCGGGGGACAAGTGGTTCTCTCTCTCTCTCTCTCTCTCTCTCTCTCTCTCTCCAACCCATACTTCCCTCTTTTCTTCTCTACCTCCCTCGTGCATCTCTCTCTCTTTCTCTCTCTCTCGCAAATAATCTTGCAGTCTTAAAAAAAATTAGGCTGCCATTCTTCAGCCATGTATTGTAAATACTTTGTGTATATGTTATGTAACAAGAGTATCCAGTGTTTGTGGAAATAAGCATTATCATTATTATTATTTGTTGTAGGTGGGGGCACTCACCATCCACTCACTTAATGTAGTGCTGCTCTCGTGTGTCTGCCCTTTCCTCTCCTCCATCCTTCTTTCCATCCATCCTCTTCTGTCTTTCTTTCCTTCATTCTTTCCTCATTCTTCTGCCTGTGGGTGACTTTACACTCCCTCTTGTGTCTCTCCTTCATTCTTTCCTTTTCCTTCTGCTTGTGGGTGACTCTACACTGAGGGACAAGCCAAATGGTTTCCTGTACACCAGGAAACCATTAACTATGCTGGGTAGTAACCATATAACCAAATTTTGGTGCCTGGGCATTCAGTGGGTAATTATGGCACTCCAGTCGGATTGAGGCAGCAAAGGGGTAATTGGGGTTTATTGCACACGTAATGCCACTCATGGATTAGTGAATCTGGTCACTGGAGTGTTATGTCAGGACCAACTTGCTTAGCCCTGGGCTCCTACACTCCTCATGGGGCAGCGTGGATTGGATGATGATGATGATGATTTTTGTCAGTTTAACTATTTCTTAACACACTTCTTCATGTACTTCTTGCTATGTCTTAGGAGAATCAAGTCATTTGTATGATCGGCATGACTTGTTATATCATGATGAGTTTTGATCTTCTTTCCCCAACTGCATGATAATGAAGATTGTGAAGATACTGATTAGTATAGTATTGAGTGGCACTTATAATACATTAACACTTTTTCTTACATGTGATTTGTTTTTTTTTTCAGGTTGACGAAGTTCTTAGGGGTCTGGTAATTGGTAAGTCTTTTAGTTTTCAGTTGTATACTGTATGTTGTATTGGGTGGTGAAAAGAATGTGTCTGAGGGAGAGGAAGGTGGGAGGTGGTGTGGTAAGGCGAAAAAAGGGTGATAAATGAACATGTGCGAAAGTGAGGTATGAAGGGTGAGGATGCTTGGAGACTGGTTGATGATTTAAATAATTTTGGATGGAGGAGTGTATGACAGGGGTTTGTTTTTGTCTGGTAACTTGATATTTGTTAGAGTAGCTGTAGCAGCTAGGTAATTTGATATGCAGAAGGTTAGATGTTTGTACGGTCATAGACATTGAAAGCTGGACACTGGGGCTGAGCTGAGAGTTTCTTTTTCCCTTTTGATTTTTTCACTGGATCTCCATCCATATGAACCGTACCCCCCCATCCCCTTCGTTCCCTCACCTCCTCTCTGTCCTAGCCATATGACCCAAGAATACTGGTCATTCCCAGGGGACACGTTTCTCTCTCTCTGTCTCATAAATAAAATTGTAGTCTTAGAAAAAAATTAGACTGCCATTCTTTAGCCATGTATTGTAAATACTTTGTGTATATGTTATATAACAAGAGTATCCAGTGTTTGTGGAAATAAGCATTATCATTATTATTATTTGTGGTAGGTGGGGGCACTCACCATCCACTCACTTGATGTAGTGCTGCTCTCGGCTGTCTGCCCTTTCCTCTCCTCCATCCTTCTTTCCATCCATCCTCTTCTGTCTTTCCTTCATTCTTTCATCTTTCTTCTGCCTGCTGATGACTTTACACTCCCTCTTGTGTCTTTCTTTCCTTCATTCTTTCCTCCTCCATCTGCCTGTGGGTGACTCTACACTGAGTGACAAGCCAAATTTTTTCCTGTACATCAGGAAACCATTTACTATGCTGGGTGGTAACCATATAACCAAATTATGGCTCCTGGTGGTTTTGTGGGTAATAAAGGTGCTCCAATCGGATTGAGCTGGTGAAGGTTTATATCGAAGGGGTGGTTGGGGTTTATTGCCACTGATTGATGAGTGAGGTTGGTCACGCTCATCTTAAATGCCAGGACCAACTTTCCTAGCCCTGGGCTGCTATGCTCCTCATGGGTCAATGTGTAATTAGATGATGAATGAATGGATGGATTATTATTATTATTATTACAGTATACTCATATAGAAATTGGAAAACATAAAATAAAGAATTTTGCCTGTAACCTTCCTAAATAAAGTATAAAATATTGACAATAATCACTGTCATGCTGATTCTTTGTAAGGTAGTTTACCATCCTGAGTTGTCATTTTTAAATGATTGTAAATTTTATATCATATGAGGTTTGAAGCTTGGCCCTTGCGGACCTTAATCGTACCTTATGAGGTTTGCAGCTTGGTGGAGTTAATTCTTTCACTATGGCAAAGAACACACTTTTCCCCAGCAGAACAGTGTAAAAATAACCACCTCAGAAGACTTTTGTAGTCTTATGAAATCAAAATACTTAATCCATAGAGTATATAGAATATGGGATTGTCTTCTTTGACTAGATGATTTTGTGAGTTGTAGCAGCATGTACTCTTGTACAATCAAAGACGAAAGTCCATCCATCCATCCATCCATCATCCAATCCTACATTGCCCCATGAGGAGCGTAGGAGTCCGGGGCTAAGCAGTTGGTCCCGACATTTAAGATGAGAGTGACCAGTCTCACTCATGCCTTAGTGGCATTACATGAGCAATCAACCCCAAACCACTCCTTGGATATAAACCTTCACCGGCTCAATCCGATTGGAGTGCAATAATTACTCAGTAAACCACCAGGCGCCATAATTTGGTTATATGGTTTCCACCCAGCGTAGTAAATGGTTTTCTGGTGTACAGGAAACCATTTGGCTTGTCACTCAGTGTAGAGTCACCCACAGGCAGGAGGAAGTGGAAAGAATGAAGGAAAGAAAGACAGAAGCTTGTCATTAAATTTGGTGAAATCACATGCTGAAAAACTTGAGTTTTTGTGCACTTGTCATATGGACAGTTGGTAGCACTGACATGAGATGCCATTTGTTTCAGGTGACAAGTCATTATGTGCAAGCATTTTGTTGGTAACTTTGTGAATCATTTTGTGTTCTACCTACTGCTACTTTTACTTGATATATAAAAACTGTTTCTTATGTGTTCTCCTTTTTGTTGTCCTATCAGCAACACTGCAATTCAGATAGCGAAAGAACTATCCTGAAATAATTTTTTCTTTATTCATTAACTTTTACTTAGCCCAAGTTGATAAGAATGAACCGTGATTATCATTATCTGCCAGTGTTATGAAGGAATATTGTCCAAACTATTTTACCTGTGATGATTTGGTTACTGTATGATGGTGATAGAATATTTTATGATTGGCAAAATTAATCCCATAGGTTTGAGTTTGATGTCATGAGTCTGAAGTCTACGCAAAACTGTTTGTTCATTTCATTCTAGGTGCAATTTATCTCTCATGGTGTAAGCACTGCTTGTAGGTGCTGTCTTTCATTACTGTGGTTATTTCCTGGTTCTGTAGTGGTGTGGTGTCACAAGGGTGACCTGAATGATGATGGTTCTCCATGTTGCCTTCCTTCCGAAATCGCCTGATCCACCTTTCTACAGTTCTGCTGACGCTGAATGTTTTGTTTACACTGTCTGTTTTCGTTCCCCCCCACCCTTCTAAATAAAGGTAGATCCTGCCCTCTTTTATCTCTGTAGTAGGTGTATGGATGTTGTTTTCCCTCCCTATACAAAGGTATATACTAAGTCTGCTTGACCTTTTTCTGGTAAGATGTAGCAATGAAGCCAGCATTGCCTGACCAAATATGGTTCACATTTTTTCCCTCATATGCAGCAGTTTTTGTGAATCAGTATCAAGGCTTTTGAATTCCCAGGATTCACTTACACTGTCATCCCATCACCAGAATATATGAAGCAAGGAAGTTAGGCTAGCCGATGAATATGTAACTGTGTTAGGGTTCTCATAACATTTCATGTGTTTCACTTAATCTTTAGACAAAACAGTAACATGACTTTTGTATTTGATTGTACCTCATGTCATACAAGATTAGGAGAATGTGATCGATTCAAAAACTCTCTGAAGCTTAGAATGGAAATATCCTTGCAGCTTTTGAAAACACTAGTTGTAATACTGCATGGTGTTAAAACTAGCAAGGTGTTTGTTATTCCTGTCTCGGTTATGCCTGTGGACAAAACTATTTACAGTAAAACGCCTCCAATCCGGCCACCAATAATCCGAAAATGCCAATATTCTGAATTTTTTAAATTTTACTGGTATTTTAAATTTTTTTTTCGGCTTTATGTAAGGATTTATCCAGAATGGACTTACTCATGGACTTAGATGTACTTGCCTGCAACTATTCTTCTACAGTGCATATCCATTGAGTAAAACAATAACCCATATAATTTTGTGATTTTTTAATGATCATGTACACTCATGATCAGTAATTTCTGCTCAGGAGTGCCCCCTTTGTACCCCAGGGAAGATACGATGGGAGAACGAAATGAGCTCCAACCGCCTCTACCCCAGCTCCCAGCCTTCCTCCATAGCCCTACTCAGCCCAACCCCCCACTCATCATTCTCAACTGACAGTTATATCTCAGGCAATTGACCTCATATTTTACACTTATCATCACATTGCTAATACACAAACTTAAAACACTAGGATATGTAAAAAGTACATAATATAACTGTGAACATGCTGCAGCAAGAAATTAATGAACTGTGATGTCAAGAGTAAAACAACAACTAAAAACGGCCATCCTGGGCCATATACATTGGGAGCTTGCATGTGCTGGCATGCATATATGTGTGTGTGTGTGTGTGTGTGTGTCTGTCTGTCTGTCTGTGTGCAAAGCAGTGCACCCACCACATGAGGCTTGAGGTGGCCATTGTTAATGTTTTACTTTTACTGTCAGCTTCATAATCCAGTAATTTCTTGCTACAGTGTATTGATAGTTATATTACAGTATATACTGTTAACATATCCTAGTGTTCTATGTTTGTATTAGTGGGACCAAGAGTGTTAAGCATAGAATCAGCTTGAGATGTAACTGCCAGTTAAGAATGACGGGTTGGTGGTGTTGGGTAGGGGTATCAGCGAGGGTTGGGGGCTGGGGTAGAGGTGGGTGGAACTTGTTTCGTCCCCTCCTCCCCTCTTCCCTGGGTATACAGGGGTAGGAGGGAGGCACCCCTGGGCAGAAATTAGTGATTTTTGATTATACATATTTCTTATGTTTTCAGAGGTCCCGGTCAACTGTCCGAAAAACCAATAGGCCAAAAGACCCTCATCCCCCTGCCATTCGGATTACAGGACTTTTACTGTACCTGATTTTATTTATTTTTTATTTATTTATTTATTTTTTTTCATGCTATGAGAAATGCCCCCCCCACCCCACCCCCTACCCCAAAAAAGTATAATAATGTTTTACTTCCTACAGGAAGTTCTGTTATGTGATGGGGCAGCTTAGGGGAAAAAGAGGTAAGTTAAAGTGTCTATGTATTCCATACTTGATGTTATAGTCCATCACTGTGATGACAATACTTCCTTGGATGTCTGAAATATATTGAAGATACAGTAATTAATGACTGACAGTCATTAACCACAAGAATTTTGTATGCTGTACATGGAGTGTTAATTTCCATGATTTGTTGCAGAGTATTTCAGGTGCAGTGTTGCCGACATGGAAAGTAGGGGTAAGTATAGTATTACTTTAATTATGCTTGGATTATAATATTATGGAATTGAGTTTTTCAGTGATTTCTGGAAGCAACCTTTGATATATGTTGATTATTGTTTTTCTGAAAATGATTACCGCAAATGATCATAATTGGATTATGATGAAACTTTACTCATGGTCCTTTCTTTTCAGATATTCAGTGCACTTGAGGCTCGGTAAGTATGCCCAAACATTCATATTATGGTTTAGGAATTTACATGATTACAAATTTTTGCCCCTATCGTTGATAATTAATGACGATGTAAGATTAGTCTTTATGAGTATTGGATAGCTAGCATTGCAGTAACTTTACTGAAGGTCTGTTCTTAATGTTTTTTAATTGTACTTAACAGCAGTGCAGAACTGGAGGATGTACTGTGAGGGTCAGTGCCAGTACCTGAACAGGTAATTATTTTCCCTTTAATCTGTCTTTTCTGTTTTTGTGTCTTTCTGTATAATATTGTCTCTGTCTATAGCAAGGTGCCTCAATTCCAGATGGGATGGGTAGAAACAAATTGACTCCATGTCACCCTCTCTCGTGTCATCAGACTCCCTTCTCACCAAACTCACACCTTGTTTGTTGTTATACTATACCTCTCCACCTCATCCTCAGTGTCCTCCTTCACCTCACTCGCATACCCTCTCCTGATCACTTATAACAGTACTGACTAGATTTCATGCAAGTTGATGCTGTTTGAAATAGTTTTTGGTAGTGTTTTTGCCCCTACCATTGTCAGTTCTTCAAGATATGGTATGTAATAGCATTGGGATTTTAGTGATTTTTTTCTTCTTTTCAGATAGTGCCATAACTGTTTGGTGGAATAATTTTCCAGATCAGATATGGTGAGGAACAGTTTCTGATTATTTGATATTTTAGTAGAATTTAGTGAGTGTTTGTTGGGTGGGGGAGAGCCACCCTCTACTAAGCTGTTCTTATTCTAGTACACCCACTGCAAATTGACTCAGGACCTACACACAGAATTTGTATGGGAGAGTTGTGTGTCTTTGCTTTGTGTTTCCACCTCTGCCAAGTGAATTTTTTAGGCAAGAAGTAACTGGCAACTCCTCTGATGTTGGCAGGAGGTGGTGAAACACTCAGCATGTTAGTGCTTGCCCAGAAGCAAGAGTGGGAGTGTAGTTCCTGTTGCTCCGAGCTTGCACCTCTCTCTGTTTTCATGTGCATTACTGTTTTCCTAGAGAAGTTGTGATGACTGGAAAGTACTGCTCAAGGGATGAGAGGGTCCGTATCATTGCACGGAGGCAGGATAATATCCCTATCGACACGATTTGTGAACGTACTGGACGCGCAAAGTCGACTGTCATGATGATTCTTGCTGCAGTGTGCAGGCTGCCACCTGATGTCATACCAGAGCACAAGCATGGCGGCGGAAAGAAGAGGAATACTTCCAGAGGTACATATACACTTCTGAAGAGGGAAGTAATCAAGAATCCTCGACTGAGAGCAGCAGAATTGAAGAGAATGCATCCCCAGCTGTTACAAGACGTCCCAATTCGAACTATCCAACACCGCTTGCACAGGGAGCTGTGTTTGCCAAGCCTCACTGCAGTCAAGAAACTGCTTCTCACTGACCACATGAAGATGCAGTGCATTCAGTTTGCCTAGAAGTATGCACACTGGACATCGGATGAGTGGAGAAAAGTTATGTTTTCCAATGAAAGCACATTTCAGGTGTTCCAGTCGTGTTCTGCCAAGGTACTTCGCCCTGCCTCCCATTGTCGATATGACCCTGCTTACACTGTTCCGACTGTTATGCACCCACAATCAGTAATGGTATGGGGGCTTTTCACAGGTGAAATGGGAAGCGTAGGCCTCTATTTTCTTCCTGAAAACTTGATGATGAATGCTGGCTGGTACACTCATGTTCTGAAGAATCATTTGTTAAACTTTTTTGTTATTCATGGGTACGACTTTTTCATGCATGATTCAGCCCAATGTCACAAGTCAAGAAAAGTGACCAAATGGCTTCAGGATAATCGGATTGAGGTCCTCGACTGGCCTGGCAATAGTCCGGATCTAAATCCAATAGAAAAATGCTGGGCAAAGATGATGAAAATCATGGCAGAGAAGAAGACACCCAATCCGGACAACCTCAAGAGTAAACTGACAAATGTTTGGTTCATAGAAATTTCCTTTGATTACTTTAGAGATCTAAGTGATTCCATGCCCAAACTCATCCAACTGGTCCTGAAAAACAAGGGAAACATGATTTCATATTAATGAATGGCATTTTATGAGCAAACATTGTGATACACTATGATTTGGTGATAATTATACTATGATTTCTGTGTTTTTTAATACCTTGTGGAGAGAAGGTCCTAAGTCAGTCTGCAGTAGCTGTAGTCTAGCCACACTCATATAGGAGCTGTTAAGCCTAGGCCAATGTAATCCCATTTTCCATATGTTCTTATTGAGAAGATTGTTGTAGAAGGAGTATGAAACTGTTTTGTAGGGTGCCCCAGGACTTCACGTACTGACTTCTGGTGGTCATTCTTTTGATGATTTTAAGACATGGTTTTTGTATGTGCGTCTATCAGATCTGCAGTGGGTAGGGAGTAAATGGCAATTATATCTGAATTATGGTAATGGGAGAAATTATGTGTTTCCATCTCTTGCTTCCAACTTGTGTACTGTTCATTGTTTTATTTCCTATTGAGACTTAACTAAAAGCAGTCAGCAAGTACATTGATTTGAGGAGAAATGATAGTTAATAATTATCACAGCCCAGGAAGAGGTGAGAAATGTAATTTTACGTCCAAATGCTTAATATAAAATTCTGGTTAATTTTGCATTTTGACTGTGTTGTCAGTCTTAAGATTTTAAACTGTAGCACCATCTCAGTTGTTGGAAGGCCACAAGTCAAGTGAGAGAGCAGTGGGAATGAGTTATTTGAGAGAACTATGTATAGTTAATGGACAGTCAGCCTGACAAATGAGGAAGTGAAAGAGCATTGTGGTGTGGTGAGCCCCTGCCAGCTTATGTAAGGTAGTTTGCCTTCCTTGAGTCATTGTTTTATATCTGTCTGTCTTTCTATTGTCAGACGCCCTAATCCTGTAAAGGGTGGCCACTAACAAATCGTCTGCATGCCGTCCTATCCCCCGCCATTTCGCTGCCCTTCCCTGCAGCTCACACCCTTCTCTTTATTATACCTTTCCACTCCATCCATCCACCTCATCCTTGGCCTCCTCTTCCCACCCCCTCCATCTCACTCACATACACTCTCCTCGTTAGTCTCTCGCTCTCCATCCACTCCACATGGCCAAACCACCTCAGTGTATTGTTCCTAGCGCTTTCTGTCACATCCACGTCCACACGACAATGCTCCTTCACTTCCTCGTTTGTCAATATGGCTCTCCATGTGCTCCTCTCAAATAACTTCACTGCTCTTACTCTTGACTTGTGTCCTTCCAAGATGGTTCTTGCTTCACTTGCATATGTTATAGTTGGTATCACAGTACTGTCCTGCAGTGACTTTTTAATTTCCATGTTCACTTCCTTATTTCTTATCACTGAAAGAACCAGCAGCCTTTCTTCCATACTGTACCCTTTCAGGCAATTCACCCTCTAAACTTTCATTGTTACTTGTCTCACTACCCACATACTTAAATGCACTCTAGTTTTCCATTTCCTCATCATCAAGCCTTATTGTACATTTATTGACTTCCTTTTTCTCGAATACCATAACTTGACTCTTCCCTACATTCACCCTTAGATTCCGTTTCTGACATTCTCTCCCAGACTCATTCACCCCTTACAGTTCCCCTTCGTCTTCACTAAACAGTCAATACAGTATCATGCACAAACAACAGAACTGGAAGCCTCCCAACATGCCCCCCCACCACCACCACCACCAGGGCTGCTCCAATATCCATTGCCTTGCCTTGTGTCTCTTTTATGACCTCATCCATATACAGATTGAACAACCATGGAGACATGACAAATCATTTCTTTAATCCAACATTCAGATAAAAAAAAATTCACCCAGTTCACCATCCACATGCACTGTAGGTTTAGCACCCTCATACATACTATTCACGGCATTCAACAGCAAGGGTTATACCTAATGGATAGCTGGGGATTATTGGTCACATATTGGTGTTCAGAGGTGAGCATCTAGTCTTGCCTTTAATGCCTGGACTGAGCAGCAATGCCAGGATATGTGACACTTGCAGAGGTGAAGAATGCTGTGATGCAGCTGAATAATGGGAAAGCAGCTGGGGTTCATGAGGTGTGTGTGGAGATGATTAATTGTACTGGAGAGAGTGGAATGAAATGCCTGTTGGAGATATGTAAGAAGGCATGGAAGAGTGAAACTGTGCCAGTAGAGTGGAAAAAGGCAGTGATTTTACCCCTGTACAAAAATAAAGGTGAGCTAAGTGAGTGCAAGAATTATCGTGGCATAAGTCTGTTGAGTGTTGTAGGGAAAGTATACGGAAGAATTATTGTAGAGAAAGTAAGACAGATGTCATAAGTCCAAGTGAGCGACAAACAGAGTGGCTTTAGGAGTGGCAGAGGATGTGTGGATCAGATATTTGCAGTGAGATAGTGGAGAAGGCGTGTGAGAAGGACTATAAGGTATTTATGGCATTTATGGGTCTGGGATAAGCATAAGACAAAGTAGACAGAGAAGGATTGTGGAAGGTTTTGCCCATGTATGGTGTAGATGATTAGCTGCTTGGTGCTGTCAAGAGTTTTTATGACGGTAGTGAGGTATTTGTAAGGATAAATGGGCATCTAAGTGAATGGTTAATGATCAGCGTGGGTGTGCAACAAGGTTTTGTGATGTCCCCATGGTTGTTCAAAATATATATGGATGGGGTGATGAGAGAAGTGAAAAACATGAGTAATGGAGAGGGGTATGGCATTGCTAATGAATGGTGATGAATGGAACATCTCAAATTTGTTGTATGCTGACAGTGCAATGCCACTTGCAAATATTGGATAATGCTTGTTAGGCTAGTGCAGAGTTTTGTAGATGTCTGTGAGCATCGTGCCTTGAGAGCAAATGTAGAAGAGAGTTAGGTGATTGTTATTTTAGAGAGAATGTTACTCCCAGTGTGATGTTACAGTGAATGGCATTGGTGAGAGAGTTCAAATACTTGGGTACAGTGATAGAAAAGAGAGGAAAATGTGCAGAGGAAGTGGAGATTAGAGTGACAGTGAAGGAAGGTGGCTGGTGTTATGAAGGCCTTTATAAGGGACAGGGGCTTTATCGCTGCAACTGCGTGAGGCTTACACGGAGTGTTAGTGCCAGCTTTAACATACAGATGTGAGACTATGGTGTGGCACGATAATGAATTGTCAAGAGTAAGGGCAGTGGAGTTGTGGCTGCTAAGTAATGTGTGTGGGGTAGAGAGTGGATAGAGTATGGAATAATGTGATTTGTGAAAGATGTGGAGTGAGGAAGACTGTGGACACCAGAACTGAAGAGTGTGTACTGAGATAGTTTGGTCTTGTGGATATAATGGATGACAATAGAGTTGTGAAAAAGATATATGTGAGTGAATTTGCAGGAGGGAGGAGGCGAGGTAGGCCAAGGAGAAAGTGGAGGGATATGGTGGATGAGTGTGTGAGGAAGAGAGGTATGGAAGTTGGTGAGGCTAAGGGACTGAGAAGAGCCCTAGCTGGTTGGATGAATTTTGTATAGAGAAGCTCATAACCAGGGATTTGGTGCCCCTTTTAACGTGACAGCGTTTGGATTAGCTCTAGTAGATAGGTAAATGAGAAGCTACAGAACATGGCGAAATTTTTTGGCAAATCTTTTTGAGCCATGATTTCGAGGGCTTGAATGGCGAGTAAATGAGAGCCTGGCCCATTGAATTGGGCAAACTTAGGCTGTCTGGACGTTGCTACTCCTCACCTTGCCGTAGGGCGGGAAAGGAGGTCTGGATGATGATGATGATGATGGTGACTGAGCAGCCAAGCCCTGGGTGCCTATATTTCCTGATTCTGATGGGGTATTACAGGATTGTATGAATGGATGCATGTAGAGAAGAGCAAAATGAATTTGAAAGGTGTACAAGGTGGAATTATACCTTGAGCTTTATGGTACAGAATGAAAAAGTGTGGATTTTCCAAGTACTGTACCGTTATTTTGGATATGTTATGAAGAAATATGGTAAAAGGAAGCATGATTATAAGGTAAAGGTGCTGCAAGGAAAGGAATGTGGCCTGGGCATTGAGATTTGATGAGAAATATGAACGTTATGTGTGGGATTAAAGAAAGCATTGTGAGACAGTATCAATAGTAATACTGTACTGTATACAGTAGTGAAGCATAGATGATGTTACAGAGCCAGTCAAAAGAGTGTGAACTTTTTTTTTTAAGAAATCTTCCCATAAATGCCTGTGAAATAACTTGGAGAGATATACCAGTGTCCCTAGGGGCAGGGTGGCTCAGTGGTGGAGCACTTTACTCGAGACCACAAGGTCAAGAATTCACATCCCACCCAGGTAGCTACCTTGCTGAGACAGGTAGCGCTCTTCCGTCCCCCTGAGGGGCTATGTGATTAGTCAAGGTCCAGCTCGGGGAATTCATTTTCCCATATTAAAAATTCCAATATTCCAAAAACACCAGTGTTCCTGTCCAGCACCTAACATACTTGGTAGGACATATAAGAACATCTCCAAAATACCAAAATTATGGGTTTTCATGTATGGCGTATTTTTCTTGGGCATTGAATTTTTAGCTAAATTATGAAAATTGCTTTTGTTGAAATAGATATCTTGGGTTAAAAGAATAAACGCAATGTATTTTTTGTTGGAAAGTTCAGCAGTGTTATGGATAGACTTTTGGGGATACACTCTTTATGATATAAAATGATGACATTTACAAATCATACACAAATATATTTGTGACTGTTGAAAAATACATGCATGGCTCTGATCCATAGTACATGTAATATTACCTGTAACAGTAAAGTATGCTTCTTGCCATGAACTCTGTCTCTTTTATACAGGTGTGTGAAATATTGGCTGACAACATAGTCGTGAAGGATCTCAATATCTAGGTGAGTGTCATTAAAAAAAATTTACCTATAATTTTGATATAATTGATAACACCCCAGTTATTAACCCTAACTGTTGGTTCACACAATTTGTTTTTTGAGCTCCTCTGTGATGAGAATAACTTTATGATCCATGATTTATAAGTATTCGTACTGCCTGATATACAGTACCTGACAGTTGACATATATTTTATAGCGTAGTGTATATATTGATGTGCATATTGGCAACGTTTTTCAGATATAAATGGTGGACCGATGAATGAAGTCAAATAGTTTGATGATATCTTCCCCTTGCTGTGCATGTGGTAGCTACAGTAAGTTTGTTGCTGCTTTTGTGTTTTGTGTATTGTTTAGTGAGAAATTTTGGTACTTGTAAGTTTATTTTGAAGTATTCAGTGTTTGTTTTCATATTTAAGGGCTTGTATTCCTTAGCTAGCCCTCGGAATTAGGAAACTTTCATCGCCTCTGCTTGCTCTTTCCTGTTAGGTCTAGGTTGGTTGCCCTATTCTTGCTTTTAATCTGTGAACATTGTTTTACAAACAGCAACTTGGATGAATCAGGTCTTATGTTTAGGCATTTCATTTTTCAGTGTTATTAGATATAAATATCTGGCGTAATGCAGCCAAAGCTCCCACCAGATATTGCAAAAATGGCAGATATTGCGTCAGTACTCCCAGTCGGCTATCCATTCGACATTGAGCTAGATAACATGTCACTACCCTAATTTGTTTGTCTCGACTCTGTATCCTAAAATCTTTCCTACAATGTCACCCATGAGTAAAATATTAAAATCAAGCATCATACTGTGTTGATACAGTACATACAGTTTTGTAATGCAGTACCTGCAGCAGCCAGGGTACCACCACAAAAGCCACAAACTCAGCCATCATGCAGAACTAGGGTACAGTAGTCAGAGTACAAGAGTGTGGAGCACTGAGAGGCCAAAAGGGAAGTTGCGGTACTACAGCAACAAGCCAGGCATGGGGTGGCATAGGCTGTCACAGCCCCAGCGGGTAGCCACTGCAGGGTCACAAATACACAAGGCACAGATAGGTCCTCACGATATGGCATCCAGTGGAGAGAATGAGAGGGCGATGTTTGGCTTGGTGCGCCGAGTGGGCCGCTTCTGCATCGCATTGTGATTGGCAGGCATGTGTTGTGGGGTCTGCTCGTGTGCTGATTGGATCCCATGTCTGAGCTGGATGATACACATTACTGCCAAAAAATGCATAATATGAGTGATTGCTTCCCGTTTCTGTGCCGTGTATTGTTTTAGCAGATGTAGCAGCCGTGGCTCAGTGGGTTAGAGCGCTCCGCTCTGACCGAAGGGTCGGAGGATCGAATCCACCCAAGGGTCATTAGTAGACATCAGGAAGGGCATCCGGTCATAAAATGCTACGTGCTCCAGTCCGAAAGTCCTCTACCCAGAGGCAACGCCTTAGCCCTTCGGGGATACCTGGCGTATAACCAAAGTATTATGTTGTTTTAGTAGATCTGAGTCAAAAGCCCTGGTTAAAGTGGTGGGCCGGAAGTTATGACAACAGATAAGTTAGAGTTTACTGTATTACAGGTTTTGAGGTTCCTGGCAGGGAGAACATATTTTCTTTTTTAGAGTAGAAGCCACTGTTAAGCCATATTTTAATTTCCCTTGATGCTACCTCATGTAATTCAGCTAAGAATAGATCTTGGCACTGAAGAGGATAGAAATATGTCTCCATTTACATTACAGGTACTAAAGTGGTAGGTGAGGGTGCCCATCATCCACTCACTTAGTGTAGTGATACTCTGTTTTTAGGATATCTTACTGTTTTTACGATATCTCTACATTGAGTGGCAAGCCAAATGTTTTCCTGTAAACCAGGAAAGCATTTAGAACGCTGGGTGATAACCTTATTACAAACCAACACATGTTCCCTACATGACACAAGTGGGTTGACAGTGTGTTAGTGCCTCTCCCTGGAAAATAACTAACTAAAAATACGAACAAGAAGCCTCGGACCCGGGCTGACCCAAAGGTGACAGCTAAGGACCTAACAAAGGACACAATACGGATAGCAACTTGGAATGTAAGGGGTGCAAATAATGAGGTGAAAGAAAGAGAGATTGTCCAGGTGCTTGAAGGTTCAAAAGTGGTTGTATGTGGGTGAACAGAGACTATATGGAGAGGTGAGAGTGTGGAAGAATGGGAGTGTGGATGGAGTATATGTGCAGGACTAGATGAGAATGAGAGGGCAAAAGAAGGAGTGTGTATTGTTGTGAGTAATAGATGGAAGGAGAATATAAGAGAGTGTGGATCAGTTGGCTCAAGGATTGTGCGGGTAATATTGAAATATGGACTACAAATGAGGGCGAGTGTGTGCGTCTATGCACCAATGCAAGATCGTATAAGCAGAGTGAGAGAAGAGTTCTGGACAAATGTGGAAGCATGCATGGAAAATTTTGAAAGGAATGAGAGAGTGTTTTTGATTGTAGATATGAATTGAAAAGTAGGGAATGAGAAGGTGGATGGAGTAGTAGGTGAGTGGGATGTGCCTGCAGAGATGGATGAGAATGGCAGTGCTTTAGTGGACATTTGTGCTGGGAGGGGGTTGGTGATAGCTACTACCATCTTCAGGCAGAAAATGATCCACAGGTATATATGGTGAGCGATGAGAAGGCTGGGCGGTGAACTGAATGAATGGAAGGCAATGATTATGTGTGTATGGATGAAAGGATGAGAAGGTGTGTAATGGATGCATGAGTATATTGAGGTTGGGGGAGTGAACCTTTGGACCACCACTTGGTGGTGGTCAGAATTTAAGTCCAAATAAAATGGAGAAATAGAAGAAGGGAAGGACAGGAGGAAGTAATACATACAAGGAGAGTGGAAAAATTACAAAAGGATGGAAAAAAGACAGAATATAAGAGGGAGGTGGAGGAGTGATTGGGTAAATATAGATTGGAGCAGATGGGGGATGTGGAAGGTGTGCAAGATATTCACAGAAGAAATCTCAACAGCATGTGAGGTGGTGTGTGGGGCGAAGAGAAGACAAAAGCGGATGCAGGGAACAGCATGGTGGACTGAGGAGGTGAGAGAGGCTGTTGCACAACAGAAAAAAGCTGTGGAAGCAATGAAGAGAGTTAAAATGGGGAAAGCCCCAGGAATTTGATGGAGTGTATGGTGAGATGCTGAAGCATGGGGGAGAGAGAGTAGTAGAATGGATGTGGAAGACGTGCAGATTGGCCTGGGAGGATGGTAGAGTTCCAGAGGATTGGAAGTCAGGTATAATTATTTCCTCGTATAAAGGAAAGGGGGGAAAAGGAAGTGTGTGGTAATCATTGGGGCATTTGTCTTCTTAGTGTAATAGGAAAAGTATATGGTAGGATACTTATTGACAGAGTTAGGGAAATAGCAGAGGAATTAGTTGGAGAAGAACAGGGAGGTTTTAGGAAGGGATGAGGTTGTGTAGATCAGATATTCATTCTTAGATCTTTAGTGGATAAATTTCTAGAGAAGGGAAGGAAGTTGTATGCGGCCTTCATGGATTTGGAGAAAGCATATGACAGGGTGAATAGACAAGGATTGTGGAAAGTATTAAGAATGTATGGAGTTGATGGGAAGTTGTTGAATGCCGTGAAGAGTATGTATGAGGGTGCAAAGGCTGTAGCGCGTGTGGCTAGTGAACTGAGTGAATTTTTCTATTTGAAGGTTGGATTGAAACATGGATGTGTCACATCTCCATGGTTGTTCAATATGTATATGGATGGGGTTTTTATAAAAGTGATACAAGGTAGGGCAGTGGATGTTGGAGCGGCCCAAGTGGGAGAGGGCAGTGTTTGGAAACTACCTGTACTGTTGTTTGCAGATGATACTGTGTTGTTGAGTGAAGATGAAGGGGAGCTGCAAGGCTTGGTGAATGAGTTTGGGAGATTGTGTAAGAAACAAAATCTAAAGGTGAATGTAGGGAAGAGTAAAGTCATGGTCTTCGAGAGAAATGAAGTCAGTGAATGTACAGTGAGGCTGGATGAGGAGGAAATGGAAAATGTGAGTGCGTTTAAGTACTTGGGTAGTGTAATGAGTAAGGATGGAAGTTTAGAATGGAAGTTTAGAGTGTTAAGTGCTTGAAAGTGTGCAACAGGGAAGAAAGGTTGTGCGTTCCTTGGAAGCAGTGATAAGAAACAGGGAAGTGAGCATGGAGGTGAAAAAACTACTACATGACAGTATTGACACCAACTCTAACGTATGAAAGTGAAGCTTGGACCTTGTTGGGGGGACAGAAATCAAGAGTGAGAGCAGTGGAAATGAGTTATTTGAGAGGAGCATGTGGAGTCACATGGAAAGACAGACTGTCGAATGAGGAAATGAAGGAGTATTGTGGTGTGGATGTGGAAGCAATAGGAAGCGTTAAGAGAAACGCACTGAGGTGGTTTGGACGTGTGGAGAGGATGAAGAGCGAGAGACTGACAAGGAGAGTGTATGAGAGTTGAGGTGGAGGGGGGGAGAGGGAGGGTGAGGCCAAGGATGAGATGGAGGGATGGAATGGAGAGGTATATGAGAGAGAGGGGTGTGGGCTGGGAGCAGGGCAATGAAATGGCGGGGAACAGGGCGAGATGGAGGCGATTTGTTTGTGGCCACCCCTTACGGGATTAAGGCGTCTGGAAATGGATAGATAGATAGATACAGGTACTAGGTCTGTGGATCGGGTAAGGAGTGGTTGTAAAAAATTCAGGGAGCTGTAGCCTCTGCTGACATTGAGTGGGTTCTCCGTTTGTGCTAAGGGATCTTTTTATACGTCATGTGGTAGGAATGTAATACTGTAAGGTAAATGATACGTAGGCAGTAAAGGAAGAGGATATTTGTAGGCTCAGATATACAGAAATGACAATTAATTAGTTGGCTGTGTAGATTTTCCTTCAGTGTGAGGCTGGGGAAGCTAGGTTTGTGACTGAAGAGTTGAGAGGAAGGATGGGACTGGAGTGTACTGGTGCTCTGATGAGAAGGAGCGGATTGAGGTGGTTTGGGAATGTTGAGATAATGAAGGATGACAATTACATATGGAAAGTGTGAAATGTGAACATTGGGGGTAGGGTTTCAAGAGGCAGACTGAATAAGACCTTGAATGAAGTAATATGGGTGTGGCCTTAGGGATAAGGGAGTAAATAGGTAGGCTGCCAGAGATTGATCAGCATGGATATCTGCCGTTAGGTGACCGAGATTGACGCATCCAGGCATGTTGGAGTCATTTTAAACAATACAATATGACAATGATACGATTAAAATTTGTACCACTTCAGATTGTATCGGTTACAAAGTAATATACTCTTATAGACTGTACATTTTTTGTTTTTAAACACTGAACCTGTGAAGTCTGGCATTGTATTTCCATGCTTTTACTGTGATGTGCAAAAAATATCAGTTTTTGAAGTTCACAAGAAACCAGGTCTCCCTTGATATGAAAGAGAAAATATTGAAGGATTGGTATGACTAATAGAAAATCAGTATGCCGTATAGGGTAGTTGTGATGCAGTTAAGTTCCAGGATTTTCTCTCATGTTGAAATAAGAAATTGTAAGCCAGTTTTGATGAAATAAAAGATCATATTTTAATATGTGTGTGATTATTTTTGTCAGTGTCTAAAGAATAGTATTATAGTCAGGTCAAGTGTTTCAGGTTTCAGATTATATAGACTGCATTACTAATAGCAGTTGCTTTTTATGACAGGTTGATCAGCAGATGATCTTTCTTTAATCTGTTGATAGCTTCTCTGTAGGAAGTGAATGTGAAAGCAGTTGATTTTCAGCCTGACATGTATGATATATTGTGCAGCTTTGTCAGACATCTGATGTAACGTTTGGTCAGTGGTATAATAATTCATAGCTGTTGTTGTTTGTGGGGGCGCTCACTATCCACTCACTCGATGTAGTGCTGCTCTTGGGTGTTTGCCTTTTCCTCTCCTCGATTCTTTTTTCCTCTCATCCTCTTCTGTCTTCCTATCCTTCATTCTTTCCTTGTCCGTCTGCCTATGGGTGACTTTACACTCCCTCTTCTGTCTTTCTCTCCTTCATTCTTGTGTCTTCCTTTTGCCCGTGGGTGACTCTACACTGAGTGACAAGCCAAATGGTTTCCTGTTCACCAGGAAACCATTAACTATGCTGGGGGGTAACCAAATAACCAAATTTTGGCACCTGGTGGTTCAGTGGGAAATTATGGCGCACTAATCAGATTGAGCCGGTGAAGGGGTGATTGGGGTTTATTGCGCCTGTAATGCCACTCACGGATGAGTGAGGCTGGTCACTCTCGTCTTAAATGTCAGGACCAACTTGCCTAGCCCCGGGCTTCTACACTCCTCATTGGGCAACGTAGGATTGTATGAGGATGAGGATGATGTTTTTTGTGAGTTTCACCATTTCTTAACACACTTCTTCATGTACTTATTGCTATGTCTTAGGAGAATCAAGTCATTTGTATGCTCTGCATGACTTGTTATTTCATGATGAGTTTAGATCTTCTTTCCCCGACTGCATGATAATGAAGATTGTGAAGATGCTGATTAGTATATGATTAAATGACACTTATAATACATTAACACATTTTCTTACATGTGATTTGTTTCTTTTTCAGGTTTTCCAAGTTCTTAAGAGCCTGGTAATTGGTAAGTCTTTTAGTTTTCAGTTGTATACTGTATGTTGTATTGGGTGCTGAAAAGAATGTATCTGAGGGAATGGAAGGTGGGAGGTGGTGTGGTAAGACGAGAATGGGGTGATAAATGAATATGTGTGAAAGTGAGGTATCAAGGGTGTGGAGGCTTGGAAATTGGTTGATGATTTAAATAATTTTGGATGGAGGCGTGTATGACAGGGGTTTGGCTTCCCTGTTTTGTTTGGTAACTTGATATTTGTCAGATTGGTTGTAGCAGCTAGGTATTGTGAAATGCTGAAGTTTAGATGTTTGTACAGTCATGGACATTGAAAGCTGGACTCTCTGGTGCTGAGCTGAGAGTTTCTTTTTCCTTTTTGATTTCTCCACTAGATCTCTGTCCATTTGAACTGTACCCCCCCATACCCTTCCTTCCCTTATCTCCTCTCTGTCCTAGCCATATGACCCAAGAATGCTGGTCATTCCCAGGGGACAAGTTCTCTCTCTCTCTCTCTCTCTCCTCATATATAAATGGGAAGACATAAAAATAAAAAATTTACCTGGTAACCCTCCTAAATAAAGTATAAAATATTGACATTAATCACTGCCATGCTTATTCTTTGTAAGGTAGTTTACCATCCTGAGTCGTCATTTTATAATGATTGTTAATTGTATATTGTATGGGGTTTGAAGCTTGGCCCGTTCAGACCTTAATTGTACCTCATGAGGTTTGAAGCTTGGCAAGCATTAACTCTTTCACTTTGGCAAAGAACACACTTTTCTCCAGCAGAACAATGTAAAAATGATCAGTTCAGGAAACTTGTGGAGTCTTATGATATCAGAATACTTAATCCATAGAGTTATAGAATATGGGAGTTTCTTCTTTGACTAGATTTTGTTAGTTGTAACAGCATGTACTCTTGTAAAATCAAAGACCAACGTCTTGTCATTAAATTTGGTGAAATCACGTGCTGAAAAACTAGAGTTTTTGTGCGCTTTGCTTTGTGTCATATGGACATTTGTTAGTACTGACATGAGATGCCATTTGTTTCAGGTGACGAGCCTGTATGTGCAAGCATATTGTTGGTAATGTAGTGAAACATTTTGTCTTTTACCTATTGCTACTTTTACTTGATATATAAAAATTGTTTCTTACGTGTTCTTTTTGTTGGCATGTCAGCAACACTGCAATTCAGATAGCTAAAGAACTGCCCTGAAATAATTTTTTCTTTATTCATTAACTTTTACTTTGCCTAAGTTGAAGAGAATGAACCATGATTATCATTATCTGCCAGTGTTATGAAGGAAAATTGTCCAAAATATTTTACTTGTGATGATTTGGTTAGTGTATGATGGTGATAGAATATTTTCTTATGATTGGCAAAATTAATCCCATAGGTTTGAGTTTGAAGTCATGACCCAGGAGCCTGAAGTCTACGCAAAACTGTTTGTTTACTTCATTCTAGGTGCAATTTATCTCTCATGATGTATGCACTGCTTGCAGGTGCTGCCTTTCATTTTTTGTGGTTATTTCCTGGTTCTGTAGTGGTGTGGTATCACAAGGGTGACCTGAATGATGATGGTTCTCCATGATGCCTTCCTCCCAAAATTGCCTGATCCACCTTCCTACAGTTCTGCTGATGCTGAATGTTTTGTTTACACCATCTGTTTTGGTCCCCCCCCCCCCTCTTAAATAAAGGTAGATCCTGCCCTTTTTCATCTCCCAAGTAGTTGTATGCATGTTGTTTTCCCTCCCCCTACCAAGGTATATACTAAGTCTGCTTGACATTTTGTGGTATGATGTAAGATTTAGCAATGAAGCCAGCATTGCCTGACCAAATATGGTTCACATTTTGTCCCTCAGATGCAGTAGTATTCACGAATCGGTATCAAGGCTTTTGAATTCCCAGGATTCACCTACACTGTCATCCCATCACCAGAATATATGAAGCAAGGAAGTTAGGCTGGCCCATGAATATGTAATTGTGTTAGGGTTCTCATAATATTTCATGTGTTTCACATAATCTTTGGACAAAACAGTAACATGACTTGTATTTGATTGTACCTCATGTCATACAAGATTAGGAGAATGTGATCAATTTAAAAAACTCTCTGAAGCTTAGAATGTAAATATCCTTGCTGCTTTTTAGAACACGAGTTGTAATACTGTAGGGTGTTAAAACTAGCAAGGTGTTTGTTATTCCTGTCTCGGTTATGCCAGTGGACAAAACTAATTACAGTAAAACGCCTCCAATCCGGCCACCAGTAATCCGAAAATGCCAATACTCAGATTTTTTGAAAGCGAGATTTTCAAATTTTTCTGGTATTTTTTAAATTTTTTTGGGCTTCATCTAAGGATTTATCCAACTTGGAATCGGTTTTATGTGGTGCCTACAATGTTTGTGCTGGCAGAAATATTTTGGGCCCTTTTGAGGGGTCTGGCGCATCCTGCACAGTGTCTGTCAGGCATGTATTTGTGATACGTTTAGCAGTGTGCACAATCTGGACATGATTCAGATTGGTACCTCCAATGTTTGTGCTTCATAGGGGCCACTTTTAGGGTCCCGAGGGATCACACTCAGCGCGGGGTACCCGGCAGAAATCCATGTTAGTACATTTCATGCCACTTCAAAGATGTGCCTATACTCCAATATTGGTACTTCATTCGTTTGGGCTCAAGGCCCTGATGATTGATATTATGGAAGGATGTCACCCAGAATGGGGCATTCTAACCACTAGACTCTGAGTAAAAGAAAAGTTTCAGATCATTATGAAGGGGGAAGTGATGGATTAGTTGGGATTTATGAATTAAGCACATGTCAAGGGTGTTGTAATGGTGTGTGGTGTTGCATTGGTGTCAACTTTTGTTATGAAAGAACAGCATGATGAAATGAAGAAAATGAATGTTACAAAAAGAAAGGAAAAATGTTCAGGGTATTGAAAGAAAGTTTAAATGAATAAATGAGAGTAAGATGAATGCAATACCTATGTAGTGGAATTTGTGCAAGGATTTGAAACAAAATTAAACAAGCGTGTTATGCAGCGTATTCTGGGTCCAACTCGTTGGGCTCAGATACGGGCATGGACTTGGGTTCTTTTGTTCTGGACCGAGCTAGAGCATGCAAACAAGGGATAGGGCTCAAACACGGGCTAATCAGTTCCACACATATATTACCTTATAAACAAACAGTAGACCTCACACACTAGTGCATGGACAACGCTATATGGTGTAGAAGTATGGCATATGACACAGCACTATATAATATATATATATATATATATATATACTATATACTGTATCACACAAAGTATAGCACGTTATATAACACAAACACGATACTGTATATTACACGGGAACAGCACTATATGCGACCCAGGTATGGTATATGGCACAACACTAGATATATCACAAACCGGGTATACTGTACGAGTCTTTGTACATATATATCAAGGGGGACAGATATCCCATAGATCTACGACACTGTAAACTACCACAAATATGACACGAGTCGCAATATAACAATAGGGGAACGGGCGAGACATATAAGGGTCACAAATATTACACAGAGGTATGGATATTACACACACGGCATAGTGTTACACAGGGATGTCGGACAATACGCAATGGATCACAAATATGGGTGATGCAAGGGGGGATAGAGAATACTACACAAGGGTCAAGTATGAATATTGCACAGGAGAAATGCCCGGGGTTGCGGTCACGTTAGGGGAGGGGGTTATTGTGGTACATGGGCGTGACACTCTTGAAAAAGGGAGGTGGGGCTCTCACAGGATCTATAGCACTGGGGGTTGGATGCGAATGTTGCAGTGTTGGGTTGCTGGGGTGTGCCCAGAGCTATGTCGCAGGTAGACACAGGTGACAGCCCGGTGTGGGAGGAGGGCCGTCAGGGGTGCATTCCTGATAGGGGCACAGGTCTCGGGCAGCATACTCAGGTGCCTAGGGTGAGTTGAAGGACAGTGTGGTGGGCGGCCCTTTCCTGGTGGGGGGCCCTGGGAGTGTGGTGGCCCTCTGGTCTGGGGCTGAACAGGGCTAAGAGGCGCACAGCACAGCGCCTGCCCTTGGCCGTGGTGGGAGTCCTGGGGGCAAATCCTGGCTGGTCCGGGCCTGAGGTAGGCTGCAGGAGACCCCTTGAGTTCCAGATGCTGCAGTCTCGCCGGGAGGGAGAAGCCGTCGGAGGTTGGCTGCAGCTGCTCGCCCTGGGGGAGTCCGTCAGCTGCTGGGGGCGTCAGGGACAGGACACCTAGGCTTACAGTAGGTCTGCTCCAGGTACTCTCCGACGGGGGCGCTGTTGGGGAGCAGTCTCCACCCTGTGTAGAGGAGGGGGAGCAGGAGGGGTATCTTGCTCGGCCTCTGGAGGGGTGGGCTGAGCCAGAGACGGCGCTCTCGTACGGAGCCTCGGGGGTAGTGGAAAAGGGACAACCAGTGGCCTGTCCCTCAGCCTGGTCTGCCGGAGCTCCACTCTGGGACAGAGGAAGAAGGGCTGGGGGACACTCCTTCCGCCTGTTAGGTCCGGGGGACACTACCCAGGCTCCCTCCCAGGGTAGTGGTCAAAGGAGATCCAGGGGACACTGTCAGGACTCCATATTATAAATACAAATCATAACAGAAAGCATGATAGATAGATAGATAGACAGAGCACCAGACAAGGTGTGG
Organism: Coenobita brevimanus; assembly: GCF_032717465.1. Taxonomy (NCBI): domain Eukaryota; kingdom Metazoa; phylum Arthropoda; class Malacostraca; order Decapoda; family Coenobitidae; genus Coenobita; species Coenobita brevimanus. The sequence goes on along the minus strand of NC_136976.1, from coordinate 66,023,071 downwards.
GAACGGGATATTAGTTTGCAACTCTAAGTGAAGGAATGTTGATCGTGCACCGGAAGCAGTACATACACACAGACATACAGTGTTCTAGAAGCTTCCACGACAGCAGAGCACACGTGACACGACCCCTGCTACACAAGAGTGTAGGATTCTGAGCTCAGAAGGAGACTGGCCATAGAATCGGCAAGTTCGTTTTTTTTTTTTTTTTTTTTTTTTTACGACTCTGGGCATAGGCTTCACAGCCTGCTGTCAAGGCCCAGCAGTCCTTCTACATACCATACACCTCTACATGTCACCACTTCGGCGCTAACACCCACCGTCCATATTGAATAGGGCTGTCTCATACAGGACTGGTGTATTGGTATTAGCGGGGGTATTTTTACGACATGTCGGCGGGTCTTCTGGTAGATCAGTAAAGCCTGATTTAATGAAATTCAAATCCTTAAACTGTTCCCTGCCCCAGTCGGGATTTGAACCTGGGTCCAAGTAGTAGGGAGAAGGAGGGTGGAAGAGAGAGCGAGCGAGACAGGGAGGTAACTCGCGGGCCTCTACTTTATACTTCACTCGTGTGTGAGAGACTTTGTTAAGATTTCCAAGACAAATAAAAATAGTCCCATACTAATCTTTACCTCTCCTGTCATTGCATGACAAAAAGGGAACCAAGACTATCTACTTGCAAAACTACTTACGTATAACATCCGCTCGTCCACGAGTCTAATATATGTATAATCTATCTATCTATTGCCAGACGCCTCAATCCCGTTTGGGGTGGCCACAAACAAATCGCCTCCAAGTCGCCCTGTCCCCCGCCATTTCACTGCCCTGCTCCCAACTCACACCCCCCTCTCTCATATACCTCTCCACCCCATCCCTCCATCTTATCCTCGGCCTCCCCCTCCCTCTTCCCCCCTCCACCTCACTCATATACACTCTCTTCGTCAGTCTTTCACCCTCCATCCTCTCCACATGGCCAAACCACCTCAGTGCGTTCCTCATAACGCTTCCTATCACATCCACACCACAACGCTCCTTTATACGTATCCTCATTCGTCAGCCTGTCTCTCCACGTGACTCCACAGGCTCCTCTCAAATAACTCATTTCCACTGCTCTCACTCTTGACTTGTGTCCTTCCAACAATGTCCAAGCTTCACTTCCGTACGTTAGAGTTGGTATCACAATACTGTCATGTAGTAACTTTTTCACTTCCATGCTCACTTCCCTGTTTCTTATCACTGCTTTCAAGGAACCAGCAACCTTTCTTCCCTGCTGTACCCTTTCAAGCACTTCACCCTCCAAACCTCCATCCTTACTCATCACACTACCCAAATACTTAAACGTACTCACATTTTCCAATTCCTCACCATCCAACCTCGCTGTACATTCACTAACTTCACCTCTCTCAAAGACCATCACTTTACTCTTCCCTACATTTCACCTTTAGGTTCCGTTTCTTACACACTCTTTCAAACTCATCCACCAAGCCTTGCAGCTCCCCTTCGTCTGCACTCAACAACACAGTATCATCTGCAAACAACAGTACAGGGAGTTTCCAAACACTAGCCTATCCTCTCTCACCAGGGCCACTCCAACATCCACTACCCTACCTTGTACCTCTTTTATTACCCCATCCATGTACAGATTGAATAACCATGGAGACATGACACATCCCTGTTTCAAACCAACTTTCAAAGAGAAAAATTCACTTAGTTCACCATCCACACGCACTGCAGCCTTCGCACCATCGTACATACTCTTCACAGCATTCAACAACTTCCCATCTACTCCATATATTCTTAACACTTTCCACAATCCTTGTCTATCCACCCTGTCATATGCTTTCTCCAAATCCATGAAAGCCGCATACAACTTCTTTCCCTTCTCTAGAAACTTTTCCACTAAAGATCTAAGAATGAATATCTGATCTACACAACCTCTTCCCTTCCTAAAACCTCCCTGTTCTTCTCCAACTAATTTCTCTGTTCTTTCTCTAACTCTGTCTATAAGTATCCTACCATACACTTTTCCTATTATACTAAGAAGACAAATGCCCCTATGATTACCACACACTTCTTTTTCCCCTTTTCCTTTGTACAAGGGAATAATTATACCTGACTTCCAATCCTCCGGGACTGTACCTTCCTCCCAGGCCAATCTGCACATCTTTCACATCCATTCTACTACTATCTCTCCCCCATGCTTCAGCATTTCACCACACACTCCATCAATTCCTGGGGCTTTCCCCGATTTAACTTTCTTCATTGCTTCCACAACTTCTGTCCTACTGATTTCTTCCTGTCTTCTCATCTCCCCCTTTCTCCCAGCCATTCCCCAGCCACTTATACTCGCATTACTTCCATCTTCTACGTTCAACAATTCCTTAAAGTGTTCTCTCCATCTGCTCACTTTTTCTCCCTCCTCCACTAGTAATCTACCATTTTTATCTTTCACTCCCCTGCTAACTTCACTTCCACCCTGTCTTACTCTTTTCACTTCTCTCCAGAACATTTTCTTACAGTCCCTCCACTTTACACTCAAATTCCTTCCAAATTCCTCATCCACTCTCTTCTTACTCTCTCTTACTAATCTTTTCACCTCTCTCTTCCTTTCCACATATAACTCTCTCTTCCGCCTCTCAACTTCTTCCACGCCCCTATTTCTCATCCATTCATTGTATGCTTTCTTCTTTTGTGCCACAGCCTGTTTCACCTCTTCAGTCCACCACGCTGTTCCTTGCACCCCCCTCCGTCTTCTCTTCCTTCCACACACCACATCACATGCTGCACATATTTCTTCTGTAAATATCTTACACATACCTTCCACGTCTCCCATCTGCTCCAATTCATATTTGCCCAATCGTTCCTCCACTTCTCTCTTATACTCTGCCTTTTTCTCATCCTCTTGTAACCTTTCCACTCTCCTTGCAACTACTCCTTCCTCTCGTCTTTCCCTTCTTCTATTCCTCCTTCTAACTTGCATCCTAATTCTGGCCACCACCAAGTAGTGGTCAGAAAGTCCACTCCCCCAACCTCTATACACTCTTGCATCCTTTACACATCTTCGCATCCTTTCATCCACACACACATAATCAATCATTGCCTTCCTTTCATTCAGTTCACCACCCACCCTTCTCATCACTCGCCATGTATACCTGTGGATCATTTTATGCCTGAAGAGGGTATTGGCTATCACCAACCCCCTCCCAGCACAAATGTCCACTAATGCACTCCCATTCTCATCTATCTCAGCAGGCACACCCCACTCACCAACTATTCCATCCACCTTCACATTAACAACTTTACCATTCATATCACCAATCAAAAACACTCTCTCATTCTTTCCAAACTTTTTCATGCACACTTCCACATTTGTCCAGAACTCTTCTCTCACTCTTCTAGCACGATCTTGCGTTGGCGCATACACACACACAATCGCCCACATTTGTATTCCAACTTTCAACTTTACCCACACAATCCTTGATCCAACTGATCCATACTGTCTTATGCTCTTCTTCCATCTTTTACTCACAACTATACACACTCCTTCCTTTGCCCTCTCATTCTCATCTACTCCTGCACATATACAAAACACACTAGAAGAAGCTCCAAAGCTATTGTAAGGTATGGTGACAGCGATGGGATGTTGGTGGAGGTAGCAGAGAGAGGAGGGTGAGGTCAGGTGGTTGTGAGTCGCCTCTCTCCGTTTGTTTTGTTTTTCTCGATTTATTCTCGGTCCTTTTCTCTTGTGATTTACTCGTTGGATGAAGATTGTCGCTACTTGTAGGTCTGTATAGAAGCTTATAGAGATGTCTTGTAGACTTGTTACTTGTGGTTGATCGTAGATGGTTGTAGTTCGTTGCTTCGTCGTAGAAATTGGAAGATTGTATCAATATTTTAAACTACTGACAAGGCGTCGTGTGACCTCGTCACCTCTACATCAGCAATATGATCGGGGAGACGAAGGGGGGTTTGGAAAGAATACTGTCAGGAGCTGGTTGTGAGTTGGTTGTAATAGGTATTCTTTTAAATCTTGATAATGTAGAATGAACTGTAGACTCGTAGGCTTGTTGGCTTGTATTTTGTAGGAATTCACTGTAGAACAAACTAATCTTGGTTAGAGCTCGCCAGCTTTTGTAGAAATTCACTGTAGATTCGTAGACGAGGTTCGTACGTTCGCTGCCGCCATATCTTACAGTAACCACTCGTCCTGGGGAGAGTAGGAGGGGAAAGTCCGGCGGACTATCTGGCTTCTGCGGTAGGGCAGATGGACTCTACCGTCCTCCTGCTGTCAGGGAAAAAGTGCAGCTGGGGGTCGACCGGTGGTCTCTCCCCCAGTGGCAGATCTGGTGGACACCACCACGGGCCCACTGCCTTCCTGGAGACTGCAGGCGAAGGTCGTCTGGCTGATGGTCCGAAACGCCTGCTCCTGAAGGTGGGTGGCAGGAGAAGGAGATCCGGTGGACACTCCTACAGCAGATCCGGTGGATGCTACTGTGCCGTTGTTCCCCTGGGGTAAAGTAGGCTTTTGGGTACCTGAGGTCACTCCTTCTGTGGAGGCATGTCCGGTGGACACTGTTACTGAGGGCCTACTTGGGACTGTCGTAGGGAATGTAGGGAAGAGTAAAGTGATGGTCTTTGAGAGGTGAAGTCAGTGAATGTACAGCGAGGTTGGATGGTGAGGAATTGGAAAATGTGAGTACGTTTAAGTACTTGGGTAGTGTGATGAGTAAGGATGGAGGTTTGGAGGGTGAAGTGCTTGAAAGGGTTCAGCAGGGAAGAAAGGTTGCTGGTTCTTTGAAAGCAGTGATAAGAAACAGGGAAGTGAGCATGGAAATGAAAAAGTTATTACATGACAGTATTGTGATACCAACTCTAGCGTATGGAAGTGAAGCTTGGACGTTGTTGGAAGGACACAAGAGTGAGAGCAGTGGAAATGAGTTATTTAAGAGGAGCCTGTGGAGTCACATGGAGAGACATGCTGACGAATGAGGATATAAAGGAGCGTTGTGGTGTGGATGTGGATGCGATAGGAAGTGTTGTGAGGAACACACTGAGGTGGTTTGGCCATGTGGAGAGGATGGGGGGTGAAAGACTGACGAAGAGAGTGTATGTGAGTGAGGTGGAGGGGGGAAGAGGGAAGGGGAGGCCGAGGATGAGATGGAGGGATGGGGTGGAGAGGTATATGAGAGAGGGGGGTGTGAGTTGGGAGCAGGGCAGTGAAACGGCGGGGGACAGGACGACGTGGAGGCGATTTGTTTCTGGCCACCCCAAACGGGATTGAGGCGTTTGGCAATAGATAGATAGACATGCCACCACCTTCACTTTCCTGGAGAAAGGCCACACCATACCTTCCAGTGAGCTGTGGAGTTGGGAAATGGGATAAAGATTTCTTCAATTGTGACAGTTCTCCCTTGGGTACAATACTTGCACTTCATGTTGTTTAATGTTGGACGGTTACCCTTTTTAAAACAGTTGTTTCTAGCAAACCATGCTAGGAAAAAGTTAACCTACTGTACTTGTTTAATGTATTAAGCTCCAGCATAATTTACAACACACCATGTCAGTACCACGAGTATGTTGGTCCAGTAGTGCTAAAGTAAAGGAAACATTAAAATTATACAGTACATAGTGGTACACTTTAATTTTCATAGTATTGCACAAATACATGGACAGTACAGCCATCCACAGAAGTTGTGTCATATCATCAACCTCGTTCGGCTGTGACCCTGCCATCGTAAGACAGTTAATTTGAAACGAGAGAGAGGAAAGGTTTTGAGTTGGTGAGAACTTGAGGTTAGGGATGGCACTGTTGGTTGGAGATGGCCGGGATTAGCTGCACAACTTTTGTAAACGGCTGAACATTGTTGTAAATAATCACCAAGATAATGTTGGCAGTTGTTGAAATATTTGGTTGCAAAGATGTATATCACTACACTTCATGTAAGTTTAAGTTAGTTTGGAATCTGAGTGTTACTGATGTTTGTGGTGGCATACTGATGGATTTGATGCAATAAGCTTGGACACTAGCAAATAAATAAGAGATAAATTAGTCTGAATGAAGTATTTTTTTGGTTTCAACCACAACTTCCCTAACACGGTTAGAGATTTGGCACATAAAATTACTGTATAACCACATAACCAACCCACACATGTTCCCTACGTGTCAAGTGGGTTGGCGGAGGGCTAGTGCCCCTCCCCGTAAAACCACTAACTCAAAGACAAGCTTTCACCCCATACGGGATTATGACGTCTGGCTATAGATAGACTGACTTGAACACTGGACTGCAAAAGAGAGCACTGATAAATATTGTAGGTACTCTCATGCAAGTGTTTGTAATGCCCATACTGTTAACGTATTTTACGTGTTCTTTTTAATGCTTTATACTTCATTTTTCATTGAATCTGGATACTGCCTCAGTAATGATTATACAGTATAGCCTACTAGCTAGTGAACTCACAAAAGGTTACAAATTTTATTTGAGATTTAGTGCTACTTATGTTGAATGACATGATGAAGTTGTGTAATAAAAGAGAACAGTACAGGTGATTAATAGTTCATATATCTAGTGACATTGCCGGTTACTTAATCAGTTCGTATTCACTGGGGCAGATGTACTGACCTACTATGTACTGTTTTGCATGTTCATAATGGGCAGATAACTGAACTACACTGTACTGTTTTGCATGTTCATAATGGGCAGATTACTGAGCTACATGGCAATGTATCTTTTGTGCATGTAGACCGATATGAAGCTCGAAAACCTAATTATGAGCAAGCAACATAAGTGGTTGTCAGTAACATTTGTCAAAATTCAGTGTCTCTGGCTCTAAGTATGATAGAACTTCTAATTTGCTTTATACTCTATGCAAGGAGTTGTATTTTACAATTCTGCAGTAATAAATATATTCTCAACATCCTGTAGGTGAAATCCACTTGAGAGTAGTAGTATGCACGATTTATTTTTTCTTAAAGCTTATGTAGCTCCCGAACTATTGGGTTTATCTCATTCTGTTTGTTGGATAGTGCTCAGTGGCACTTTGCTTTCTATCCGTATCAGATTTATACACTTCAATTAGCGGTGATACAAGAAGAGTGGGAATTAGCGTTACTCCTCGGTTTTGACTTCTCGTCTAAATGGTATTTCTGAGGCATCCACGTGAAAATTCAGCCTTTGCTACGTATCATGCCAAGGTTGCATGATTGGTATGACTACATTTACGGGCCTATAAACGCTCGACAAAAAAAAAAAAAAGTTCTGAAAATGATTTTGGGCAAAATCTCTGAAAAACTTTAATTATTGCAGAATGCACAGTGTTGCGGTAATGATTTTGTGAATCATAAAATGCAACATGGAAACTACTGACCTAGCGTCTAAGAAAAAAATAAGTAAATGATTTTGCTTCACTAGGTAGTGTGATGGTCGGAGCCCGGCCGGCCCACTCATTGTGACTGCCCATACGCCTCGCTTGCTCGCTCGGAAAATTGCAGGATTTATTTATCCTCGGATTAAAGATAACGGTGTTTTATATAAAGGAGTTCATGTTCTGTACTGAAGTATGGGCAAATATTTGTAAATTATTATTGAAAACTGTCACGGACAGTTATTTCCAAGTGCATGCCAACGGCCATACCACGTTGAGTACACCGCTTCCCGTTCGATCAGCGAAGTTAAGCAACGTTGGGTCTGGTTAGTACTTGGATGGGTGACCGCCTGGGAACACCAGATGCTGTTGGCATCCCTACGTCAAGTGGGGTTGGTGGAGGATTAGTGCCCCTCCCTGTAAAACAATTAACTCTAAGCCCTTGGCCACCCTGTCTGGGATACATGGCGTCTGGCAATGAATGAATGATGTGTTTATCACCAGTGAAGAACAGGCATTCTTGTGCAGTTGACCCTCAGTGTTAAAAGTTTTGTTTTACCTCTTCAATCCAGTGACGTGAGACATTTCATTCTGATGACATTTTAAGTCAGTACAGTATTTCTTATCTGAAGATTAAGTTATTCAACATCAGGAGGACCTTAAGTTGTGAGGGGTTTAATAAAGGTATTTCTAACCCCTCTAGTTCTACAAGTCTCCCCAAAACTGAATATTAGCAGTGTCATTTGACTGAAGAGTTTAACATGAGATCCCTGGACAGCTTAGTCTGCCATAACATGTTTTAATGAATGTATGATGGACAGATTTGAGCCTGTAATGGTACTGCATATAGTCCCATTCTCCGATCTCCGTGGGACTGGAACTAGGCTGAAAAATGAAATAAAGTATTAGTCTGTGGTCTTTATGAAAGAGTAAGTTACAGTTTTATAGTAAATTCATTCATATGGCTAACTTACTAACCTCTCAGTATATTACCCAGTGCTAGGAAATTTTATAATCTTTGTTTGGCAGTGACTTATCCTCTTCTTTAGAAAATGTCAGCAGTCCCTTCTGACTCAAGTCTTTCATCAGTCAATAACTGTCATTTTATTTATATTTAATCCTTGACGCTTTATGTCGAGATACACTCTGCTTTGGCTGCATGTTTATTTGCCCACCGATTTCTCCCAGTGCATTCCTTAGTTAACTCATATTTTGTGACCTGTCTTTCAAAAAATATCTATGATTACCCTGTCAGTCAAGTTTAGAACACACACTCATGCAGGGATCTCTTCCATTCATACAGCTGACGACTTATCATCAGTGCTTTCGAAACACCAGCCGTTTTCCTGCCCTACCGTTGTCAACCTGTCCTCCATCCCGACTTCCACTTGAAATACAATTTCAGGATAATTAAACACACACTTTTTCACAGCAACAATCAGTAAGATATAATCAGTTTATCAAGACACTTCTTAACACAATTACAGTACTGAAATCTTGTGCACTCCTTCTTTGACATCATCAACAAGCAGCACAGTAATTTATTTTTTATTTAAAAGAGGTGTAAATATTTCCCATTCTCACTCCCAGCTAACAGCAGGTGCACTTTTGACTTGCATGAATGAAAATGGTGTCCAATCTCTGGTTATCAATACTCAATATTTAGAGAGTATCATATGCCTAGTCGTGTCTTTTCATTGATGTCTTTTAACTTCTTTTCATCTAAATGCGTGGCTGAAGTTCTCACTGGTATTAAGTTTTTCCAAAATTCTTAATCTAATCTGCCAACACTCTTGGTGCTTATTTAGCCATTCACCTCTTTCGTTTTTTTAACATATGAGTTCATTCACTGCATCT